>NW_024868049.1:297497-597497 GCF_013358625.1 Macadamia integrifolia | reverse complement strand
ATAATTAGTTATTAGAGTTCTTGTGTTTTTCTTAAGTTTATGAGTTTATAAATCATTACAGCCAGTGTCTTTTAAACAATATCACTTAAGTACTATCAATTATTATAGCATGCTCTTAAAATATAATTGTTATCAGAGGTAAAGAATTTTTCTTGAAGTTGAACAAGAGAATTGATTTTCTTTTTCTTTTTTTTTTCTTTTTTTTTTTTTTTTTTTGGGGGGGGGGGGTGGGGGTGGGGGTTGGTGGGAGGGGGACTGTTAGGCTGAGACAGTAATAGTGCTAGGGCTGCCCTTCCTAAGTAGAACTCCGAACTTGTTATATTTTTTATGCAGTATTTTTGTTGGAATAATAAGAGAACAATCACTCCTTTGCAGCCATTTGATGCATAGTAAATTACAGTTTGTAGTTTATTTTTATCTCTTCATTTCCTCCCTAAACTATTTCATTTCCAATATCTTGGTGCCATGGTTCCCCCCCCCCCCCCCCCCCCCACCCCACCCCACCCCAACCCAAAAAACCATCCATTTTCTTCCCAAATCCTAATCTTCATCTTTGCTTAGAAAAGGGGTAATTTCATGTTTTAAATTTTAGGATTTAATACAGCCTGCACGCTTCTTTAATGCAACCCAGGGTGTTTCTCAGCTGCCTTGTCCTAAGACGTGCCTAAAGGCCTACACCTGAAATACTATAGAAACACAGCTGGGATTTAATGAGATAACAACCACAGGTATAGACAAAACATCACCATGAATCCATGTTAAAACATCTATGATCTCTTACAAATGGCTGGACAAACATGACTGCAGAGGTTGACTCAAGGCAGGTTATCCATTGGTTGCAAAGTCAAAAGGGGATTCTGGAATTACCATTTTCTTGTTAGGAAAGCCAGATTTCTGGTCTCTCAAGGGGAATTTACTAATCTGCGGAGAATGAGGAAAGCATATTCAAACGGATTTTTTGTAGTTAGGACCTACCCCTATAGTCTGGCCTCCTATAAGGGACCTAAGCTGTGGCCTACCCTTGTTGTACTCTATGTTTGCACTCTTGGCAATAAATTCTGTTGTTATCCATCCAGCCCCCCAAAAAAGGGGAAAAGGAAGCAAGGAAATGTAAGTCGTAAATGCAAGTACTACAAGGAAAGAAAATGAATAAAACATGAGAAATAAATGTGTACATAAAGAACAGAAGAGACATGAATGTCGCCAAATGTATGAGAACAGAGAAATGAAAGTGAAGGCGAAGCAACAAACCTTCGCTCTAAGGTGGCCTGCAGGACTGCTAAACTCAGGAAAAACATGCTGCACCAGCATGCGTTCAAGCTCAAACTTGTAAGGTTCAGTTTGCTTCAATTTGTCACATAATGCACCAATAGCAAGAAGAGCACCATCCTTTTGTCGAAATGGTTTGTACTCTGCTGGTGACTCATCATATCTAGATTAAAAAATAATATTCAAAAAGGTAAACAACTATTCTCCAGCTCAGAAAATGTAGACAGTAGAAGAGCAAAAGGTACCTCCTAAAAATCTCCACAATGAATTGAATGAACTTCTGTAGGTTTTCTTTACCACGTTTCCTAACCATCTCACTTACAAAATCCATTGCAGCAGTCCTAGGACTATACAAATCTTCAATGATATCTGCAGAGAAGCATTAAGAGCTTAAATCAGCCCTACTAAGAGAAACAATCCCAGAGTTTTTAGTTGATGTGGCCAGGTTCTGAAGAGTGAAGACTCACCATAGCCTTTCCTCACATACTCATGTGGATCTTCGTCCCAAAGCTTTTGATCATTATCATTGAAGCACATAAGGGGGAAAATTATCTCAAACAAAAGAACATCAAGCCGGGGTTGTAGCAACTGATACATACTATTCTTTGATATACTGCAGACAAAATGAGCAGGGAATAAGAGAAAAATGAATGAGATTCAAAGAATATCCAAACAAAACATCTGTAAAAAAAAAAAAAAAAAAAAAAAGCGCAATTATGTGCCAAACAACAATCTTGGGTTCCAGAAATCAAAGCAGTAATCCAACTTATCAATGGAACAATTATTTCCGTTGTCAGGAAAGAAACAAAAAGATGACCAGCCTAAGAAGTAGTAGTGGCAGTAGCAGTAGTAATAGTTAATAGTAATAATAATAAAATAAAATAAAAAAGAAAACAACCACAACCAGAAGAAAAACAACAATACTCCCACATCCTGCAAAGAGTAATGCAGGAGTAAATTACAAGAAACTACCCCAGCAATTTATAACCCCAAACAATACAAATAGGACTAGGAAACAAAGAAATAAGACCATCAAATAAACCCCCAAGGATACAATACCCATATAGAAGTAAAACCAGCCCAAAACACAACCCGATAGGAGAGAGAAAGACCTGCTATAGGGCTGGAGAGAGAGAGGTGCGGCCAGGTCTATAGGAGTCCGATTGAGCTGCACTCTTGGGCGTAGATAGTCCCTAGGGAGGGTACAAACACCCCCAAAGTTGAGAGGATTCTGACAGCTGGTTGTGAAGTTATAAGCTTTCTTGATTTTCTGACCTAGGAGAAATAATCGCAGGCTTCAGGAGAGAGAATCAAATCTGGTTTGTAACTTGGACAGATCTGAACTTCTGAATACTCACAACAATCCTATACTTCAACAGCAGTAACTTTAGGATAAAATAGAAAGTTTTAAACAAGAAGAAACAAAGGGAAAAGTGGGGGAAGAGCGGCTGTCTCGGCCCGGGCTTCTCACCCACAGCTATCCTGGTTGTTCTAAGCAATTGACTGCAATTATTCTTTATTCAAATATGAAATTATGAGTACATAGGCTCCTCTATTTATAGAGGGCAGAATAGCAATCAAACTACTACTAGGAGCTAGTTTCCCAATAGGACTAGACACTCCTACTATAACTAGGAGCTAGTTTCCCAATAGGACTAGACACTCCTACTACAACTAGGAATTCGAAATTAGACTAGGAATAATAAACCTATGTGGAAAACAAATAGAATCCTAAGACAATTTGGACTTGACATACCACTTACTCAACTCGATGGGCCCAATGACCCACTAATTAATTAAAAACAACTACTAATTATTCCCCTAGCCGATGGGCCCAATTGGCCCTTATTTGTACTTAGCCACTCAGGTGGACCAAGTAGGGGTTCGATTGGCTTCTTGGCTAGACCCTAGCCACTCAGGTGGACTAAGGTTAGACCCTTCTTCCTCTCATATTTCCTTCCATAATGTGGATCTACATCAAAGAGAGTCCTACCCAGTTTGGGCTTGTCCCAAATCTTTTGTCCACCTTTCAAATTAGGTAAGGATTTTTCATTGCTCTTACTATTTGGCCACTTGCATTGATTACCACAACTTAGTTAGATATTTCAAATAAATAGTGGAGGGAGGGCATAATCTCAAAGTAAGTTTTTAATCCCATAATAGTCTCCCCTTAAATTTGTGCTCTTTAAAGGGAAAGTCACTGCAGGACGGACGAAGTAATATCTTACATGCAGAGAGTAAATTCATTTTTAATAATACAACAAGAATAAATAATAATAAAAAGGTGTACCCCATGCACGAGACTCCTGCCATTGTGGGTCTGGGGAGGGACATACTGTACACAGCCTTACCCCCACCCCACAGATAGGCTGTTTCCTGACACGAACCTGCAAATACTTAGTCGCAATGGAGCAACCTAAACATTGCGCTGAGGTTTGACCTCCAAAAACAATAATAATAAGGGGAAAATTCATGGCCCCATCAAGATTAGCTTCCCTTGATAGTCCAAACAACATTCGCCATGTCATAGAATGATGACGAAATTCTGATTGTTGGATAGACGATGGCTGGTCTGGATAGGCCAGTCGTAAAATTTCAGATTCAACCATATAATCCCATGTACGTCCATGCATGCCTATGGTACTCAAACCAGTACTGTGCACCCTCCCATAGTCGTGAATTTTCAACACTTTATTTTTCCACCTGGAAAACTTCATTTGGGCTGAGAAACTTGACATGTGACCAAGGAATCTAGGGCTCTATCTGTCCACAAAAATTGGGCTCATTAGACGTCCAACGTGACTGATTTTTGGAGACCAAATATGACGCAATTGCACAACCGTGGACCGATCCAAACCCATCTGGGTATCCAAAGGGAAATGTACTTGATCCATATTTGAGTCTTTGGTTTACCAGGATCTTTTCGGATTTTTATTTATTTCTATTTTGGGATTAAGACGTAATCATTTATTTTGTTAGCTTAGGCTCTCTTTGATATCATTTTTCTTTTCTACTTTGTCTAATAAAAATCATTAATGAAAACCATTTTTTATCAAAACATAAAAATCGTCTAGTAACCAATAGACATAACAGAGTAAGGAATGAGAAATCGTTTGGTAAATACCATAGCTATAAATAATTTTTTTATTAATGGGTGGAGGGATTCCCTTTTCACCCATATTCTCAGCCCTACTGCTCCAATTCCTCAAAAGAGCAACCTTTTCATTCTTTCTCCTCGTAGTCCACAAAAATCAGACAAGTGCCAAACTTTAATTCGACTTTCGTAGAATCACTAAGGCTTCCCTGACCAATGCACCCTTGGATATGGGGTGAGGCGGTGGAGGTGTTCATGTGGTGACTTAACCTCGGCACGAGCTCGTATATGTCCAGGCTGCCCTCCTCTGATCTCCTGAAACAATAAAACAAGAGAGAGAGAGAGCTGTGTAGAAAGATTTAAGCCGATTCCAATGTAGAACTCTCGGATCCTAAAACCTAATTATAGGTTTTAAACACGGCTCATGTATTACAGAGGCTCTGCCCGTCTTCCTCGTTGAACCCAAACCCAAGATCAATAGACCCCTTAAGCTCACAAAGATCCTCATTTGTCAACCTAATAAATCCGGCATCCGATTCCTCAAACCTGTTTCTCCGCCAGAGTGGGGGAAGAAATCGAAACTTGAAACCACTAATTTTCCAGGGGAAGAAAGAAAAGAAATTGGATGCAATGGGTATCAGCTAACATCCAGGACCCTCCACGGACCAGAAGACCAGTATTCCGATGCCAGTCCGAGAGCCAAAACGCCCTTGACCAACTCTTCTTTAAAAATTTTGCAAGAAGAGGGGCCTTGGACTTCTAATTACAAAGTAAATGATTACTTTACCCCTCCATACTAGAGTTTACAAGAACGTGCTCATTAAAGTTCAATCCAAAAATGGCTGAAAATCATTTTTTGCCAAAACAAATAAATGACTCTTGATTAATTTGTAATTTTTGTGTTCTATCAATTTATTTTAAAATTCAAATAGAAACAAGTTCCATAAATAATTTTTGTGAACAAAAATGTATCAAAGAGGGCCTTAATTAGGAGATAGCTATTAGGGTTTAGTTTCTAATTAATTTGATTTTCTAAATCAGAGTAGGTTTTCTTTTAGTGTTTGTTTTATTTTTCTATTTAAATAGATGTAACCGTGCAATTATAAGTCAGATTGGAGATGAGTTGAGTCAATTGCGTTTGAGAGCCTATGTGGCTATGTGTGCGATTCTCCTTCTCCCCCACCCCCTTTCTTATGTGACTCCTCACCCTCCCTACAACTCTGATTCATCTCAGGGCTTCTTCCGTAGGCCAAAGCAAGATTATCGAACCCCAAATCCGCATCAAGTATGGTACTAGAGCAGGCCAAATCAAGCCCCAGATCCCTATCAAGTTTGGATCCAAGTGGCTTCTAACAGTCTTTTCTCCAAACCGAACTCTACCATCAACAGCAAACAAGGAGGGACAGGAATAATGTCGATAACAAAACAAAAGAGAAAAGGAAACAAAAGAGAAGGAGAGGGAGAAGTAATAAAGAGAGAGAAAGAGATAGATTGCACTAGGAAGGGTGGGAAGAAGGTCACACGACCAATCAAAACCGCCAACGTTTCAACAAAAAAAACCCAATCCATCATTCAACTCTGAAATATCTATCGGTTACATCGGTATAAATAACAAAAGAAAACCCAACATGAAAGGTAACCTATAACAAAAGAAAACCCGACATGAAAGGAAACCTACTCTAATTGTAAACTTAAATTATTTGAAACTAATTGGAAATTAAATACTAATAGCTATCTCCTACTCGAGAAAACAAAATAAAAGATTGTATGTTAATCCCAAAATAGAAGTAAATAAATCCTAAAAGATCCTAATAGCTTTGGTTCAAAATTTGATATGGTTCATCTCCATCTGGATACCCATATGATCGATCCAAGGCACACCTGCATCAATGACCCACCTGTATTGAACCTTTTCCTTAAGTATCAATCATCCAAATGTTAACCAAAAATGACCTCTTAATTATGCCACGTGGTGGGCTGAAATTTACCACGAGTCAAGGACGACACAGTTATGTCCACAAAATCTGGACTCCAAAGGGACAAAAAGTTGAATTAAAGATACTGAAAAATGAGTTGGATCTCTGATGCTGAATTTCAGCAGGAGGAAGAGAAGATCGGCCAGAATGGCCTGCAGTTGGGTTTGGCTCAGTTTTGAACCATTTTTCTTGTTTAAATCTGGTTCTATACCAGATATGGTTCACCCAATCGTTGGGTCTCAATAAAGTCCAATTTCTTTATTTTTAACTCTTATTCAAGTGTTTTATTAATCTTGATAAGGACTATGAGTCGAGTCTTGTTTAAGGAGTTTCTTTCCTATTTCATTCAGAGTTTTAGTAGCAGCAGACCACCTCTATAGCAAACTACTATGATGGAGGACCTTAGGGAAGAAAGGGAAGATCAGAGTAGCAGGGAGGAAGGAAGGAAATCACACACTCACACAGTGCATAAACCATACTAATTCTCATTCAAATAAATTCAGTCTAAGTCTTCCATCGGTTACAGCCAATATAAAGAAAAGAAAGGACATGAAATTAGAAGCTCTATTAACATAGCATTTAGCCTAAACTAGGAAGCAATCAAAAAAGGAAACTAATGCGAGGAAATAAATCCTAAATCCTACATTCAAATCTGGAAAATAAAAAGTACGAAATAAAGACAAAATAAGCTACTAATTAATTCCAACCCTTGTTGGACCAAAACCCTGGGCTGGACCGATTCTTCTTGACTCTTGGCTTCCAAAGCCGGTCATGCTGGTCCAACAAGGTAAGTGCAATTGTATCTGCATCATACTAGCTGGAGGAGCTTTAGGCTTAGTTTGAGTCCTATTTAGAGTGTCTAATTTGAACATATGTAAAGGCTATGCCCTAGCCACGAGTTTTGATGAATTTATGAAAGGCTTTTTCTTTGTTTTAATCTGTGGGATTAAGGTCTGCATCTGTGGGATTAAGGTGTGTAGACTTGTGGATTCAAGAGTGTTTAGATGTAGTGGATTCAGTAGCACCTCTGGATTCCAGGATGGGGTACTAGTGGGGCTCCAGACCTACAGATTAGGTGGATTCCTGATCATATCTTCCTTTCCATTTCTGTTTTACTTCATCAAATTACATGTTAATTACATGTTAGAGCCCCTAATTCTATCATCCAGTAATTTCTTGTTAGCTGAAATTTCTTAACTTCAAGATCTGCCACAGCACTAATCACTGAAAAAATCCTGCTGTTTTTTATTCAATTTCAGATCAGATTTCCAACTAATTTTCAGAAACCTAATTCAATTATGGATTCTCTAAATCTGATTTCTGTATCAGGTTTTCTGGATTCAATTTCTTGTTCAATTAGCTACTTAACCTCTTAATTGAATTCTGTTTTGAATCCCTAAAGCTGTCCATCGATTCTGGAGTAACGTTCAATTCCTACTTGCAAAGGGATTTTCCCATGAGTGGAAATCTAGCCGTCAAATCACATCATATTTCTCAGACCTGTTCTAATAGTTAATTTGAGCATTCGACATAAATTTCAGGCTGACCAGAATTGATTTCATTGATTTATTAACTTCCCTCCTAGTCTGATTCCTTACCAGCTATCTTGTCGCAAGCTGATCTTGAAGTAGATCAATGGCAGAGATCTGCCCAGATTTTTGTCTTCATCAAACCAGCTAAGGCCATCGATTAGCACTAATTTGAATGATAACTGACAGCTTTTCTGGGCCCCACAGCCAGCGCATATGGTGAAGAGTTTGGAGAGAAATCAGGAAACTATTCCAGCCTTCATATTGACTATTTTTTGGGGAAAATTGGCGATTACGAAATCTTTGGAAGATTACTTTCTAGAATTAAGCAGATATCAATTGGGAGGATATTTAGTAATCAAGTGGGCCCCATGGCCAGCTTTTGAATACAATTGAAGATTCAATAGCCAATACGTGGACTCCTACGGCTGCTATAATTAGATAGATTTCTATTGGGTTTTGTTTCTATTTTGGTTTTATTAGCTAACTTATAAGTAATTCTAAAATTAGAGGTTCGTTTCTATTTTTATTCTCCTTGATGTACAAGGTATCCACAACCATGTGTTGGCCTTTATTGGTGACTTCTTATTTTCCTTTCTTCTAGAGGTTACTACAGTCCTCCATATATGTAAGGGCCTTAGTGCCTACAATGGACGATATATTCTTAAGATAAAATATTGGCTTTATGCTGGAATGCTGAGCGATTCAGTAGATCTGTAAGAGTATAGATGCCATTGGTGAGAGACCAAACAAACTGTGAGATGCCATGGGTCAGAAACCATGGACTGAGATAGTCACCTATCCCCTTCTTCTTCCCTTCTCTATTTTCTGTTTGAATTTTCTGATTTGTTCCTCGAATCTGAAATTATTGATCATGCTTAAGACCATGCCTGGAATCAGGCCATTTGTGATCCAACCTTTCATTATTTCGTATCAGAGCCTACATGGCCAGACATGAAGACTAATGTGCAAAACAGGAAGCTCTGTCCAAGAATGATCAAAACTCAAGGACAAGTTTTTTCAAAGGCAGGGTGAGCAGATGTAGATCGATGGTAGAAATCTGCCAAGATTTTTGTCTTCAACAAACTGGCTAATAAGCAATGGATTAGCACTACTTTGTGTGGTAACTGACAGCTTTTATGGGCCCCACAGCCAGATCTTATGGTGAAGAGTTTGGAGATAAATCAGGAAACAATTCCAGCCTCGTGTACTGACTTCTTTTATTTTTTTTTTGGGGGGGGGGGGGGTTGTGGAGGGGAATTGGTGATTGCATGGAGTATCTTTGGAAGATTACTTTCTAGAATTGAGCAGGTACAGATTGGGTGGATTTTTTGTAATCAAGTGGGCCCCATGGCAAGCTATTGAATACAAATTGAAGAATCAATTGCCAATACATGGATGACTCCTACAGTTGTTAATAGCCACAGTTTAGGTGGTAACCACCAATTTCACGACCGAGATTTAGGAAGATTGGCCCCCACCGGCTCAACTTCTGTTTCTACTGATGAGAGAAGGGCTTGGCCCTTCTCCTGAACACTTCCAATAATTCACCACACCGATTTAAAGCACCTTTCTTGTGTACAGCCTGAGTCACTCAACACTATGATATTACTACTCCGCGGGTGTTCGACCAATCACAATGACTGGCATGGCCAGGAGAGTCAGGGCCCTCCCCTTCCCTAGGGGAGCTCTTTCAGTTTGATACTTTGAATCCGCTCACGGAAGGCCATCATCCACCAGAGAAGAATGATCGAGTCTTGTTTGAGTTTAAAAATAAGTTACCGCAAGCGTACAGTATGTTGTAGCCAACGGGTCGATCATAAGGAGATTAGTCACTCTATCTTATCTACTCTAAGTACGACAAGAGTGAACAAGGGATGGTTGATTTTAGATTATGGTCCTAGAACATGCATATAAACGAGAAAAAAAAATGACCTACACATTCAACATCTAAATTAAACAATTCTAACGCCAGATTACTTTAATTAGAGAAGTAAAATAAATGTTGAAAATAACAACTAAAAAAAAGAATCTTCAAATAATAAAGCTAAACTAACAAATAAAAAACTGAAATAGAAAGCAAATAAAGAAAAATTCTCAATACGTCGGCCGAATTTTCGAGAGAGGCACTACTGTAGGCATCACCTTCAATTATAGCACATATTTAAATAAGAACACAAGGGAAAAAAAAAATAATACTCATGAATAAAATATCAATCTTTAATGAATAGGCTTAATATCGGAGAGAGGTGATAAGGGACACATCATCGTCAATTTGAGCTCTTACCAATTAAAGACCCTCAAACAATAGGCCAAACTTCCGAGGGAGGCACAGCCAAACACACCTCTTCAGTTTTAGCACTTACAAATTGAGGTAAAACACACACACACTAAGTAGATAGTAATTCAAAATATAATCTAGAAGAAGAAAAAAAAAAAAAAAAAAAAAGAGAGAGAGAAAAGAGTGAAACCCCGGATCCCTACCCGTAATCACTAACAAAAAAAAAAAATTCATAAAATAATTCCTTTTGTTTTTCTTTCATTCCAATAATTCAAACTCTTACCAAGAGTGGAAACATAAACATATAGTAATTCCCACTCTACTACAGAATCCCCAGGATTCGATTATAGGTGGATCCGAAGACTATATGGATCCCTAGCTGTCAACCTACGGGCAACCTTACAGCTTTGGACTCATTGTTTAAATTATTGAGGGGTCATATCAATTGACCAATTTTTCACCCTTTATTTTAGTTGTAATTAATTAAATTTTCGGAGACCACAATTTTGCCTTAGGTGGTTAGTGCATAAGTGTGTGGACCCATGATTCTACTAATCGTTTAGTAAGAGTACCTATTTTAAGAATGGCAGAACAACCTACGCCTACTTTGAAGGATAGATTCTACCCAGCCAAGGCAGCCCAACCTTCTTGCATTAGATTACCAGCTGCCATAGGGCACAAATATGAGCTTAAAACTCAATTCATCACTATGTTACCCCACTTCCATGGGCTATCCTCCGAGGATGTTTATTTGTTTCTGAGAAAATTTGAGGAGGTTTGTGTCCTCATTAAGATACAACAGCTCAGTGATGATGCTGTTAAGCTTAGATGCATTACCTTTTCACTCAAGGATGGAGCAAAAAGATGGCTATATAGGCTACCAACTAATTCCATTACCACATGGGATTAGTTTATGGTAGCGTTGAAAAAATTTTCCCTTGCATAAAATGAACAAACTCAAGAGCGAGATCATGCAATTCTAACAAAAACCTCAATAGTCATTTTCCAGACTCATGGAAAGGTTCTAAGACCTTCTCCTAGAGTGTCCCCACCATGGTATTGACAAATGGCATCTTTACCAAATAATTTATAAGGGGATAGACTACCATACAAAGCAAATGTAAGAGTCTGTGTCCTACAGGATTCACAGCTTATGCGGACGAAAACGAAGCTTGAAACTTTTTTGTTGACCTAGCTAAAAAGACAAGAGAATGGGTGTCTACTCAGGAAAGTGAGAGAACTATAGGAGGTAAAGGGTACTATGTCGATGGGATAGTAGCCAAGGAGGCCCATTTAGATAGCCTCATTAAGAGAATAGAAGCCATTGTCCCTAAAGTACATGCCCCAGTCCACCAAGTCCAAAATAAGGTCTCTATGTGCAATTGGTGTCACTCCTCTGGACATGTAATGGAAGAATGCCCCAACAGTTCTGGTGGCAATGAAAGTGTTAATGCTCTTTACTCGAACAACCTGTTTAGCAATACTTACAATCCAGGGTGGAGAAATCACCCTAATTTTTCATGTAGCCAAGGGAATCAAGAAAGCCCATCCAATTTTCACAACCAAGGGCAACCTAATCCCCAAAGGCCCAATTTTGCACCACTACCTAATTCTTTCCCTTGGCCTAATCTAGGCCCTCAGTCAAATTTTGCTAGGCCCCCTCTCCAAGCACCTTATCAACAACCCCCGGGGTTTACATCCACTGGAGAGGCGGCAAGAATTAGCGAGGTAGAGAAAAGCATGGCCCTTCTCATGACAAGCCACAATAATGTAGAGAGGCAACTCACCCAACTTGTCACAATCATGCATGAGAAGGAGAAAGGAAAATTGCCTAGTCAGCAAGAGCCGAATCCTAGACATCAAGTGCTGACTCCACAAGGGATACCTGCTCCTCAGCTCAATGTTGTACAGAGTCAACAACCCCAAGGGCCCTCCAACCAGTGTAATGCGGTATATGCCCTACGGAGTGGCCGAGAGTGTCTATGAAATGGTACCACTCCTCCACCATCTGACCTTTCTGTTGACCCTCCAACTATCGAGGCTACTACTGTACCTCCCATTCCAGGTTCGCCAGATAGACCTGAAAAAATTAAGGATGATTTGGTGGAAGCCACTAAAAATGATTCTATTAATCAGAACTGACAATGTTTATGTTCCTCCTGTCCCCTATCCTAACCGTTTGATGAATAAGAAGAAGACAGCTTCAATGGAAAGAATTTTAGAAGTCTTTAAGAAGGTAGAGGTAAACATCCCTCTTTTGGATGCCATAACTCAAATCTCAGCCTATGCCTAAGTCCTCAAAGATTTATGCACTCACAAGTGCACCACAAGTGTGCCCAAAAAGGCATTCTTGGCAGCTAATATCAATTCAATGATCACACAACCTATAGCAGCCAAGTATAAAGATCCCGAGTGTCCCACCATCGCTTGTGTCATTGGCAACACTCGTATTGATCATGCCCTACTTGACCTAGGTGCATGTGTGAACCTTCTACCTTATCATGTTTATCAACAACTTGGATTAGGAGATTTAAAAGCCACAGGGACCACTCTCCAGTTGGCCGACCGTTCTGTCAAGATTCCGAAAGGGATGGTCGAAGATGTCCTACTTAAGGTAGAAAAATTTATTTTCCCAGTTGATTTTATTGTTTTGGACACCAAACCCTTCACCACTAAGGATGAGATCCCTACCAATCTTGGAAGACCATTCTTGCCTACTAGCAATGCATCAATCAATTGCCAGAATGGTCTACTAAGGATATCTTTTAGCAACCACACTATGGAGTTCAACATGTATAGGTTGGGCAAGCAACCCACAATTGACGAAGAGTTCAATATGCTTGAGGATTTTTCTGATGATACTGTTAAAACTTGACATCGACTTTGATTCAGAGTTCCAAGAATGTCTGGAAGAATTAGAGGATGATACTGAAAATTTCTTCTCTGAGGTTTGGAGCCTTCATACACCCATGGAGCCCATTGGTCCTCTATCAAATTCTCTTCATAAACCCTCAATTGTTGAGCCCCCTAAGCTTGATTTGAAAGAGTTGCCCTCTAACTTAAGGTATCATTCTTAGGAGAAGATCAAACTATACCAGTTATTATCACCTCAGATTTAACTTCAAGTCAAGAGGAAGAGTTGATCAAAGTTTTAAAAGAAAATAAGGAAGCCGCCTCGATCATTCAACATCATATTCACCTCATGGAGGCATGGAGGATTCAAAACCTTCTAGGGAACCACAAAGAAGGGCTAATCCTATGATGCAAGAAGCTATCAAGAAAGAGATCCTAAAGTGCTTGGATCATGGTATCATCTATCCTATTTTTGATAGCGAATGGGTAAGTCCAGTGCACGTGGTGTCAAAGAAGTCAGGGGTCATAGTAGTCCAAAATACTGAAAATGAGTTGATCCCTACCCGTGTCCAAACAGGATGGCGTGTGTGCATTGACTACAGGAAGTTAAACGCAAAAACTTGGAAAGACCACTTTCCTTTACCTTTCAATTATCAAATGTTAGAGTGGTTAGCCAGACATGAGTATTATTGTTTCCTTGATGGTTATTCCGGCTATAACCAGATTCCCATTGCCTTAGATGACCAACACAAGACCACCTTTACATGCACCTATGGAACCTTTGCTTATCGGTGTATGCCTTTTGGGCTTTGTAATGCCCCTGCCACATTCCAAAGATGCATGATGAGCATTTTCTCCGATATGGTGAAACATTTTTTAGAAGTATTTATGGATGATTTTTCTATTCATGGCTCCTCATTTTCTAATTGTTTGCATCATCTTTCTTTAGTACTCAAACGTCAATTGGAAGAAATGTCATTTCATGGTCACACAGGGCATAGTGTTGGGTCATGTCATTTCCAAAGAAGGGATCAAGGTCGATAGAGCTAAGGTGGACTTAATTTCTAATTTACCACCTCTCAAGTCAGTTAAGGACGTTCGTTCCTTTTTAGGTCATGCAGGGTTCTATCGTCGGTTCATCAAGAACTTCAGTCACATGGTTAGACCTCTCACCAATCTTTTGGCTAAAGAGCAACCTTTCAAATTTTCTAGTGAATGCCTCATGTGCTTTGAGCAATTAAAGAAGGTGTTGACTACAACCCCCATTATTCAAGCTCCCTTATGGACTGAGCCCTTTGAATTAATGTGTGATGCATCTAATTTTGCTATAGAGGTAGTCTTAGGGCAGAGAGTTAATAAACTTCCTCGTATTATTTATTATGTCAGTAGAACTCTCAATGATGCACAGCTGAACTACACCACAACTGAAAAAGAAATTTTAGCTGTTGTATTTGCATTAGAAAAGTTTCGTGCATATCTGATAGGTTCTCATGTAATTATTTACACTGACCATGCAGCTATCAGGTACCTTGTTCAGAAAAAGGATGCCAAAGCTCGTCTCATCAGATGGGTTTTGCTTTCGCAAGAATTTGACCTAGAAATTAGAAATAAGAAAGGCAGTGAAAATTTGGTTGCAAACCATTTGTCCCAGTTACATAATTCTTTGACCATGAATTCTCCAGTTAACGAGCATTTTCCCGATGAGTAACTCTTTGCAGCATCTAGTGAACCTTGGTTTGCAGATATTGTAAATTTTTTAGTTAAAAACAAGACTCCGGATCATTAGTCTTCCCAAGAAAAGTACCATTTTCACTCACAGGTTAAGTATTTCTTTTGGGATGATCCTTACCTTTTTAAGTCATGCCCCGACCAAATTATCCGGAGATGTATCCCTGATCATGAACACCATTCTATTCTTTCCTTTTGCCATGATCAGGATTGTGGCGGCCATTTTGGGCCTACTAAAACTGTGGACAAGGTATTGCAATGTGGATTTTATTGGCCCAGTCTCTTTAAGGACGCCTTTGCTTATTGTAAGACTTATCCTTCTTGTCAATCTTTAGGAAAAATCAGTAGAAGGAACATGATGCCTCTCAACCCAATCCTCGTGGTTGAGGTTTATGATGTTTGGGGAATAGATTTTATAGGCCCCTTCCCTAAGTCATGTGTATATGAATATATTTTGCTGGCTGTGGACTGTGTCTAAATGGATTGAGGCTCGTACTTGTAAGATCAATAATCACAAGGTGGTCATTCAATTCTTAAGGGAAAACATTTTTTCCCGATTTGGTACCCCTAGAGCTATCATTAGTGATAGGGGCAAGCACTTTTTTAATAAGCCTTTTGAGGCCTTAGTGAAGAAGTATGTGATTACCCAAAAGCTGGCTACCCCATACCACCCCCAAACTAGTGGGCAAGTAGAAGTGTCCAACAGACAAATCAAGCAGATTCTAGAGAAGACAGTTAACCCAAATCGAAAGGATTGATCTAACCGTCTGTTGGATGCTTTGTGGGCGTATAGGACTGCTTCCAAGACCATACTTGGTTAATCCCCATACCGTTTAATATACGGGAAAGCCTGCCACCTTCTTGTTAAGTTAGAGCATCGTGCCTTTTGGGCGATTAAGAAATTCAAGTTTGATTTGTCTACCGCAGGAGCATATAGAGGTCTCCAACTATCTAAGTTGGAGGAATTGCGAAATGATGCCTATGATAGTGCAAAACTTTCCAAGGAAAAGACTAAAGTTTTTCATACTAGGCACCTTGTTAGGAAATCTTTTATGCCTGGTGATAAAGTTTTGTTGTACAATTTTGGATTGCATATCTTTCCAGAAAAACTTCGTTCTCGGTGGGAAGGTCCTTACCTTGTGCAAACTATATTCCCCCCATGGTGCCGTAGAGATCATGAATCCATCCACCAGGGAAATTTTTAAAGTCAATGGGCACCGTCTGAAGCCATTCCTTGAGCTACTTTCAATGCATGATGCAATGATGCAGAGGTCATGATTCTCCATGAGACTCTTTATGATGATATTTAATCCCATTTGGTAATTTCCTCTCCTTTGTCCTTCTTGTTCTTTTGTCTTATCATTTCTTTCTTTTTCTACATTGAGGACATTGCACAATTTAAGTATAGGGGAGAGTTTGACCGTTTAGAACTTGAGGTTACATTTTAGAGTTTTCCTGTGCTTTATACACACCCTACAAAAAAAGAAAATTGAGATCTATGACCCATCTTGGTACTATAATCCCTATTAAGAGGATGGTAATGAGTATATGTCTTAAAGTGGGACCTCCCTTAAATGATTTAAAGATACTTGTCTTAAGGTGTAGGACCATTTGTTAGTTGGTGTCTTTGTTCTTAGGCTAGGAGTTGAGACTATATTCTTGGTATGGTATAAAAATATATGATATGGATATGCAAAGAAAGTGAAAATTTGTCAAAAAGTAAAAAGTAAGTATAGAATTTCTAGGAGCTAGACAGAACAATACGACTTATGAAGCGGGGTGTTTTGATCGAACCTCTTAGGAAGGAATACTTCCGAAAAGAACTTAACATCATTGTCTTTATTGGCATATGCATAAAGCAAGCTACTTAGTAACTTGGGTTTCTGGTGTTTGCTCCACCATGTTATTCAAGCCAAATGTAGTGGAATAGAATAAGTTCTCTACTAAAAAAGGAAAAAAAAAAAAGGAGAAAAGATACCATTATGCCTTGTTGTTTATGATTGGTCAATGCTCCAAAACCCTAGTTCATGGTCCCTACCTTACAATATAGTTTACCTTAGGATAGGTCGTGCTTTAAAAGATATAAGGGTTGTCCCTATTTGAGATGTGTGTTTGTTCCTAAATCTAGATGGAATATTAAAGTTCAAGTGTGGGGGTTCCTCGTTTGATGTGCTCTAATTGAAAGAGGGTGTGTGTTTTGTAGTTATTGGAAGCTTTAAATTGTAATTTTTCAAGTTAATTTGAATTTTGGGTGTATATTCACTGCAAACACCCACGAGACACAACTCGTCCATTAGGGTAACTTAAGGGTTTAAAGGCTTGTTGCACATGCTAAATGCAACCATGATTCCTACAAAAGTGAGTTAGGTTTTTTCTTTCGTTTCTTTATTTTATTTGTTTTGGTCGAGGACGAGCAAAAGTCAAGTATGGGGGAATTTGATGAGCACAATAATATGTGAAATCTTAGGGATATAAGTGTACATTTTACCCCACTTTGGATAGTACTTCTGTTTTTGTTGATTTTTTTGCAGTTTTCAAGTCTACAAAAGAAAGTGCTTAAAGTGAACCAAGAACCGGTCCAAGCTTGAACTAACTTGTCCAAAGGCAGCCCATACATTGAACCAAAGTCAGTAGGGGGTGGAACCCACTCATCGGTACCACATTCCCTCTCCTACAAAATCCTGAAGATTATTCTCTCTCCTTACCATCTCACAAGATCTTGAAGATGCTATGCAGAGATTCTTTTCTGATTTAGTCAAGATTGTAAGATATTGGTTAATATTGCAAGGAAGGAATAGAATCTGTTAATTTTGGAAATAGTTTCTCTCTTTCCTCACACAATATCTCAAAGAATGAGGATTTTTACCAAGATTGAATTTTATTTTCTTTTCTTTCTTTTCTTAAAGAAGACTTGTAGAAAGAAGGAAGCAAGACCAAAGCCCTATAAAAGCCCCTTCCCCCCCCCCTCCTAGGAGGATTATTCCCCTTAGTTTATTTTTTAGTTTTTTTTTTTGCCTAGTTTATGCTTAGTTCTCTTCTCTCTCTCCTTATGTTTCTTCAAACTTTTATTCAAGTGATTAATGATAATGCAATTCAGTTTTTAATTGTTAGTTTGTTTAATTATTAGTTTATTTTGTTAATTTAGTTCATAGTTTAGTTAATTTAATTGGTGCAATCCATAGTTCTAACTTTCAAACTTTCTAGTTCTAGGAAAGAATCGGTTCAAGTGACAAAAATCAAGAGTTTTCAAGTTCAAGAGAGCAAGTTCTTCATCAATAATTCTATTCCAATACAATCACTCCAAATCAATCAAGTTTCAATTCAGCTTGCACATAATCAAGGTATGACAAAGTTTATTAGTAGAATTAAGATTTTTATTTAAATACAAGTAGTGGAATTAGGATTTTTATGCTTTTTTTTTTCTTCTAGATTAAATTTTGAATTACTATCTACTTAGTGTGAGTGTGTGTGTGTGTGTGTGTGTGTGACCTCAATTTATAAGTGCTAAAACTGAAGAGGTGTGTTTGGCTATACCTCCCTCAGAAGTTTGGCCTATTGTATGAGGGTCTTTAATTGGTAAGAACTCAAATTGACGATGATGTGTCCCTTATCACCTCTCTCCGATATTAAGCCTATTCATTAAAGATTGATATTTTATTCATGAGTATTATTTTTTTTTCCTTGTGTTCTTATTTACATATGTGCTATAATTGAAGGTGATGCCTACAATAGTGATGCGGATCCGGATTCCAATAGACTGAAATCGGTTCGCTTAGGGCCCACTTAAACACCCAATAAAACAAAGGCAACACCCAATAACAATTGCATTGAAATAAAGCTTCAACTAAATGGCAGAATTGTAATTAAGCTGAAGTTATAAAGGGGTGGCAGAATTGTAAATAACCAGATTAGTTAATGAGCTATTTGGGAGATAGGACTTAAAGGGGATTAATGATTATTTGATGGGATAAACTAGGAAGTAAAATAAGAATAGGGATATGAGAGAATTAAAGCATATATAAGGGTAATATAGGAAATCAAGATAAGAGGGAATAATCACCATAAACTCACGATTAGATCATCTTCTTCCTAGGACCAACACAGGGGCGGAAGAGATGGGAGGATTCAGATCGATAGAGCTTCATCAAGAGAGCTCGGTTTGGGCTGAAACTTCAATCAAAGGGTCGCAACAGCAAGTGTACTATGAATCCAGCACCTCAGAAGTATTTTCGAGCTTGCAACTAGGTCTAGCGGTGACAAAACTCAGATCTGAATCTGATTTTGATTTCTCACCAGCAGGACCAAGCTTGGGAGGAGATATTCTAGGGTTTGTGTCACCTAGGAGGTAGCAACCTTCGGTCCAAATCTTATAGCCAACCGGTAAGAGACAAGGGTTCAACAAGCTGCCCTTTGGTGCTTGGTGTTACCGTCCAAGAGAGAAGATGAACAGTATTCAGCAGTTGAAAAAATAAAAAAATAAAAAGAAAAAAAGAAGAAAGTAAGGGAGATGAAGAAGAAGAACTAAAGAGGAAAATAGGAGAGAGAAAAGAAGAGATTAGAAGGTTTCAGAGAGGGAGAAAAAGGGGTCGGCAGCCATAGTTTCAAAACCAAAAAAATTCAACCAAATTTCTATTCATCAAGTCTAACCACTGAGTTCATCCATTACATGACTAATATAAAGAAAAAAAAAAAATCAAACAATAAATGGAAACTACTTGAAAATGGAAACTATTCCAAAATTAGAAGCTAACCAATTTTATAGGAAATTATTTCTAAAACAAAATAAAATCAAATCAAAAGATTTCTTTTTCTAAGTCGATCGTGCAACTGCATCAAATAGTGCCTCTCCAGGAAATTCGGCCGATGTATTGAGAATTTTTCTTTACTTACTTGTTTTTTGTTTTAGTTCTTTATTTGTTTGTTTAGCTTTATTATTTACATATTCTTTTTTTTAGTTATTATTCTCAGCATATTTTACTTATCTAATTGAATTAATCCGGCGTTATAACTGTTTAATTTAGATGTTGAATGTGTAGGTCGTTTTTTTTCGTTTATATGCATGTTCTAGGACCATAATCTAAAATCAACAATCCCTTGTTCACTCTCGCCGTACTTAGAGTAGGTAAGATAGAATGACTAATCTCCTTGTGATCGACCCGTTGGCTACAACATACCGTACGCTTGCGGTAACATATTTTTAAACTCAAACAAGTCGTTAGCGCCGTTGCCAAGGAGATATAGTCATAAAAATCCTAATTCCATTACTTGTATTTAAATAAAAATCTTAATTCTACTAATAAACTTTGTCATACCTTGATTATGCGTAAGCTAAATTGAAACTTAATTGATTTGGAGTGATAGTATTGGAACAGAATTATTGATGAAGAACTTGCTCTCTTGAACTTGAAAACTCTTGATTCTTGTCACTTGAACCAATTCCTTCCTAGAACTAGAAAGTTTGAAAGCTAAAACTATGGATTGCACCAATTAAATTAACTAAACTATGAACTAAATTAACAAAATAAACTAATAATTAAACAAATTAACAATTAAAAACTGAATTGCATTATTATTAATCACTTGAATAAAAGCTTGAAGAAACATAAGGAGAGAGAAGAGAACTAAGCATAAACTAGGCAAAAATAAACTAAAAAATAAACTAAGGGGAATAATCCTCCTAGGAGGGGGGAAAGGGGTTTTTATAGGGCTTTGGTCTTGCCTCCTTCCTTCTACAAGTCTTCTTTAAGAAAAGAAAGAAAATAAAATAAAATTCAATCTTGGTAAAAATCCTCATTCTCTGAGATATTGTGTGAGGAAAGAGAGAAACTGTATCCAAAATTAACAGATTATATTCCTTCCCTACAATATTAACCAATATCTTGCAATCTTAACTAAATCAGAAAGGCATCTCTGCATAACATCTTCAAGATCTTGTGAGGTGACAAGGAGAGAGAATAATCTTCAGGATTTTGTAGGAGAGAGGATGTGGTACCAATAAGTGGGTTCCACCCCCTACTGACTTTGGTTCAATGTATGGGCTGCCTTTAGACAAGTTAGTTCAAGCTTGGATTGGTTCTTGGTTCACTTTAAGCACTTTCTCTTGTAGACTTGGAAACTGAAAAAAAAAAAAAACAAGAAAAACAGTAGTACTATCCAAAGTGGGGCAAAATGTACACTTATATCCCTAAGATTTCACATATTATTATGCTCATCAAGTCTCATCCTCTTGGGCCACTCCACATCACACACATTCCTATCCTCTTTTGAGGAATTTTCCCCTGGGATTAGAGGAAGTGAAGCTCAACCTCTTACCCATTCTCAAGGTCATTCCTTCGTGAATAAGGGCGCCTACCTTTGGTTATGGGATAGACCAAACCAGTCCAACTGGGCAAGAGGGCAACTATCCATCCATTAGCCCTCATTTCACGGGTTAAGCAAAGCTTAGCGCAGCATTCAATAAGGCCCTTCTTTTGCCTGGGCGACCTCAACTCTGGGGGTGACATACGCCAACCATTGTTACCACCCCGATGGGGAACCGTATTAGGCCCTTCTTTTGCCTAGGTGATCTTCGCCTTTGGGGGTGACATACGCTAACCATTGTTACCACCTGGATGGGGAACCTAGCAAAAGGTATAGCAGCACTCAATAAGGCCCTTCTTTTGCCTGGGTGAGCTTCGCCTCTGGGGATGACATATGCCAACCATTGTTACCACCCGGACGGTGAACCGTTTTAGGCCCTTCTTTTGCCTAGGTGACCTTCACCTTTGGGGGTGGCGTACGCCAACCATTGTTACCACCCAGACGGGGAACCTAGCGAAAGGCATAGCAAAAAAAGCTCGTGAAATGATGGCGAATGGATGGATGGTTGCCCTCTTGCCCAGTTGGACGATCCACATCGATGCCAAGGTAGATTCAGTTGCTGGATTAAAGTAAGGCGTCCAACGAAAGAAAAGAAAATAATGCCCATTAATGACCCAGGTCTCCATCGTCCAATCCTCCATAAAATCTTCTTTCAAGGAAAATTTGATCACCTCATGCCTAGGGTCCATTAACCCCACTTGAATGCTTTGCGATCATCCATTTGTTCTCTAAGATGGGCCTTAATTGGAAGGGCAACTTGAAGAAAATTTTGCAATCAGGAAATACTGTAGAGGGTGGTCATAGATCAGCTCGACCATCCCTTGATCCTAACCCCCTATTGACGTAAAGGACGATAGCTAGCTCGACCAACTGAAGAACAAGTAAAGGGACGTAGGTAATGGAATAGATAGTGCCGACACTAGTAGGGCTTGCTCCACCTCTATCGAATCGATTGGATCCTCCCAAATCTCCTCATAATTTTCGTCATGGACCTTGCTCTGCCAATTGGAGCCCTCCCTTCATCACCCCCATGGGGATGGTCTACAGGGTTCCTAACTACTACTCCTACTACAGGACGCTTGCCTAGCCAACACTTAGATCCAGCTCTACTCAAAATTTTTTGGTTCACCCCAACATTACCCACTTGTGCTAATGTTGTTAAGCAGTTTAGCATCACCCCATTGGGGAAAAGCCCACTTCGCCCGTAAGACAAACTAAAGGAGGTTGTCTTGACTAGGATGCCAGCCAACATAGTAAAAGCAACCTATTGCGCTGGGTCACCACTCCTTTCAAAGTAGCCCACAACTCAAGATACCCCGAAGGTTTCATTCCCCCTCTTTTCCATCATCATACCCAGCCCTATCTATTCATCTCTTTTTTCAAATGGATATTTAGGGATCTCTCTTGTTCAACGATCTTGAAACCGGATCAATATCTATTCTCAATAGATCTATCTATCTATCTATCCATAGAAAGATATAGATCTCTATCTGGCCAAATCTAAGGAAGAACCAACACAACAAGGGCGTACTTGGAAGGTTCCCTTTTTTTTTTTTTTTTAGTATTAGCTGTCATTGATAGTGTTTCAGCGGGAAATCGCTAAATTAGATAGATTTCTTTTGGTTTTTGTTTCTATTTTGGTTTTATTAGTTAACTTATATGTAATTCTGAAATTAGAGGTTAGTTTCTATTTTTATTTTCCTTGATTTACAAGGTATCCACAACCATGCGTGGGCCTTTATTAGTGAATTTTTATTTTCCTTTCTTTCTTCTAGAGACCGCAATCCTCTATATATGTAAGGACCTTAGTGCCTACAATGGACGATGTATTTTTTAAGATAAAATATCGTCTTTATGTTGGAATGCTGAGAGCTGACCAAAAAAAAAAAAGTTGGAATGCTGAGTGATCCTGTAACTTTGTGAGAGAGTTTGGTGAGATGCCATTGTGAGAGGCCGTGGGTGAGAGACCGGGGTTAGGTCATTCTTGATCCAAACTTTCGCTAGATCTCCCACTGGATCTCACTGGTTCGGAGTTAGCACTGCATTAATCTTTTGCAAGTTGTCTTTAATTTGTCCAAGGAATTTACTTAATATGATCTGCTAGTTTATGTCAAGAAAAATACTAATGCTAAAGTGGTCATGAATTTTTAATAAACTAGGATCTTTTGAATGTAGTTTTAGCTCAGTCACTGAGCCAATAAGTAGGGCAAAGATCAAATATAAGTCAAATAAACCTCCGCATACAGTAAATGCTAGGGGATGTGGGACATCTTCAAAACTTAACAAACCAGGAAAACAAGAGAAAAGGTCACAACAACAAGAAGGATTTAAAATATACGTCATCCTTGGCCCAAAAGCAAAAGCATACGATTTTTGTACTACAGGACTATAATGCATCCTTAAAAGAAATAGCAAGTAGAAAAATGAGCATGCCAACAAGAAAATGGGAAAACCTTAGTACAAAACATATAATCTGTTGAGATATCAAGATAGTATGAGGTACGTGTCACACAAACCTGCTGCTCAGATATTGCAGAATGAGGTTGGTAACTCTATCCGGTAAATATCCACCTACACGAACCATATTCAGCAAGTTCAAGTGGCATTCTAAAATCTTGCCAGCATAATTCTTCTGGAACATTTGAGCAAAAGCTCTGTTTTCTGGCTTATGAAGTTTCACATCTCCAAACCTGTTAAAGATGATTAAACAAAATAAATGGCCATGTTCATTATACAAAATCTATGGAAAGAATAAAAACCAGATTGAGGAAGCTAATTTTGAATTGAAGAACTCACCGAGTGTAGAGCCTATTTAAAATGTGAACTGTCCATTTTTTAACTTTCCACCATCCCCATGATTTTCTGAGCTCTGGATCTACAGGTTGCCCTTCTAAAGGCACAGGCCTTTCCAATATATTCAAGAACAAAATCATCCATGCATTGAACACATCCGAATCAAGCAGCTGCTTAGGAATCTCTAACTGAGAAACCAATTAAGACAAAAAGAAATGTGAATCCCATCAACCTACATGAGGAAGAGATCAATCTTCAACTAAATATAATCCTGAATAATACAACTTGATATGCTAAAAAAACATACATATATGGATGACCAGAATATTTTGCTGATGAGCTTGATTAAATCTGCAACTTCAAGTGATGGGTTGGGGATCTGAACTAATCTGTTAAATATGTTAAGTAGATGAGGAAATGTCTCCTCAACAATGAGGTAAACTGGCGTCCTCTCTTCGTCTGACTTGAATCTTCACAAATGAGAAGACGATTAAGAAAAAATATTGGTTAAAATTTAAAAATTAAAAAAAAAAAAACAAAAAAATATATATAATAGACTCTATAGTGGAAAAACTATGTAGAATAACAAAAGGAGTAAAATCACATGGAAAAAAAAAACCCATTGAAGATTAGAAAATTTTGCAGAATATAATATAAGTATAGAATGAGTGCATATAAACTAACCGGAAAATGCTTTCATCACAACTTTACCCAACACCTTCATCCCTTGCACTGTTCAGCCAGATGAACTGATGATTGGCAGTCTTGGTCGTTGAATAAATGGGGGACGTTCTTCATATGCCACTTGTCAATTTTGGTGGCCTATTTCAACTGTATAGTCCACCATATACGGCTTATTTCTTTGATTTTTCAATGGTTTATGTTAAAATGACATTCACCTCACTTCCTTAGTTCATTAGGCTTTTCGATCAGTTTACAAACTCCCTAAAATGATATTACATGATTCCAAATTGGTGCAAAATCTTAACTATATTTAAATTCTGATATAGATCCACCACATTTGGGCTAGGTAAAGGCGTAATGGAACAGGTTCCAAGAAAGGATATGACAACCCAGCTCTCTAAATTTATATATCTTTTAAGTTTGCAAAGGGTTGGAAGAATAGATCCTATAGAAAAAATCCATTGGAAAGAGATAGAAGAGTCTTTGCTTGTCCAGTAATGTAATAGATTTTATCAAGATTTACAGTATTTGTTTGGCATTATTCTGGTATTGATGCGACATAAACCTTGCATCCCCCTTTCTCCTTTTCCACACATTATCAACTGATACACAACAGACTAACTAGTCTCTTTTGCAAACTACCCAGGAATACGGGGTACCTTTTATGATAATGTTGGTTAAAAAATACGAGATCATAAAATACACGTAGAAAGCAACTACTACTACAAATGAGAATCAGTAACAAGGAAATGCAAAGAAAATCTTTCACCAGTAGATCAAAAGGCATATACTCACTCATATTTCCTAGCAAGAATCCTAAGGACAAACAAAGCTCCATAGACTTGTTGATCTTGTTGTAAGTTATGTTTCACCCACTGGAGAAGGCTTGGCCATTGCTCAGGGTAGTCAGCATGAATGATTGTCTTGAGGCATTCACCAAGTTGTGCCCTGTGTAATATAAATTCAGATACCATTGGGAAAAATCAAGCATGCTGCAGAATATTGCATTCACGTTCTTAACCAGTAGTACCAAACTATCGACAGAAGTAAGTGACATTGAAACCAGCCAATTGAAATTTCCTAGCATAGGTCACAAAACAATACATAAAGTTCAGTTGAAGCAATTAAGAACCTAAAATAACAGTTACAATATGAGAACTGGAGTTTAAAAAAACAACTGATAAAAATTTTGTAGAAGATGGTAATTTGGTAGCCCTACTACCAAGAGAAATATCACCATTATTGACACAAAGAACTAAATATATTCAATTACCCTTCTTTTATCTACTAATAACACATACATGCGTACATAAACAAATCATTAATGAGTGAAATAAAGGTATCAAGGGGAAACTCATATTCACAACGGTTCACTAGATCTACAGTTGAAGGTACGAAGCCAACAGTCTTACCTCAACAATGGAGGAACTTGTGTAACAAACACAAGAATATTCTGCCTCGCCATGTCCTTATCACTTGGCAAGATCTTCTGTTGCTCATCTAAAGGGATTAAAAGAAACAAGCATTAGACCACCATAGGAGAAACTAATGAAATTGGAAGTTAAACCTCATCAAACTAACATACCAGGCTCATGAGGAGACCAGTTTTTTGCCACAAAATTCTTGAAATGAATACTTGCAACTTGCTTCACGGCCAGGTCACAATTAGCATCCACAATAATCTGCAACAACCTTACCAAATGCTGTGGAGTGTACTGGAACTGCAGAACAGTAGCAAAAATCACATCAAATAATGCAAAATATATGAAGCATATGGACAACTTTAAATCGATCCTCTGCCAAAAGTAGCTCCAGTATTAAATATTTGAAATTTCATAACTTGGCAGTAAACAAACATTTTCAACGAATTATGACATAACAGACATCCAAAATCCACATATTGCAGCAATTAATACAATCAGGAAAATCAAGCAAAAGCCAAGGGTAAAAAAGCTCTATGCCTTCAAAATTATTTCAAAAAATAGAAGAAAAAAAAATAAGTGCCAAACAAAAGAATGAGGCTAACAATAAAAGGATAAGATTTACATCAATCAAGTGCATTGAAATGATCAAAAAACAAGATTTTCTCTAGAATAAAGCCCATTATAATCGATAATCAATCTCAAAAGCAATGAAAGTGACAGTAACTTAAGGTCAAAGATACATAATCAATCATAAAAAACAAATAATCATTAAAAATACCTGATTTAGACTTTGTTCAGCAGCTTTGCGTTCATCCGGATTAGGGCTGAGTGCAGCCTGAAGAATAACAGCGAGACTAGGAAGATCCATCACCAGCAGCAAAATCCTGACGATCTAAGCAGTATTAAATTAAGACTATAGAGTATTGAATTCGATGAAAACAGTGCTTAGGGTTCTGGAAGCAGCAGATCTGAGAGCTGAGAACTGAGAACTGAGAACTGGTTTACGATGTTCCCTCTCTCTCTCTGCGCATTAGAGGAGAAGAGACGAAGAATCTCAAGACAGAGAGCTATTTAAATCTCTAGGGTTCTAAAGTGTGGCGACTCAAAAAAAAAAAAAAAAAACGGTGACGACCCTCGCGGCTTCCCCCGCGGTTGTACAGTCGCAATGTTAAGAAAGCCGCCAAAACCCGATACCCCGTTTTAACCGTTGGGGGTTTTACTGTGCTTGTCATCAGGGCCTAAGGACGCGAAATCCGGATCGGATCACCGATCCATATCGGTCAGAATCGGTTTGATCGGATACAACTCCTTTTGATTTTCATTTAAAAACTAGTTTAACCTTTGGGAGAATGTTTCCTGTTTGTAGGGTTCGCATTAGTGGAAAGGTCAATGGGAGTAGGATGTAAACCGATCGTTTACTGATCAAATTCGGATTGGATACGGATCGAATTTGGATATTTCCTAATCAAATAAGGATACCCCTAAATGAATATGGATGCAGAACAATTTTGAATTTTCAACTATCCATTTACTATTTGACTTGTGTAATCTAGACTTTTCTCTCTCCAGTGAATATAATTTGCTCTTATCCATCTTTCAAAATTGTTTTAACTCTTTTTCTCATTCTCTAGAACATGTTTAAACTTCAAGAACCGTCAAAATCATTAATTGATTATTTAATTAGATCGAAAAATTATTTTTCAAATAATTTGGATTTTAATCTAGATACCCTTTGATCAAATACGACTACGAATTCATATTCGGATTTTGACTATCCATTTAAATCTCTAAATAGGAGCACACTTGGATGGGTGTTTTCACCTTTGATAGGGGTGGGGTTATCATTTCTTTCACTTCTAACATAGCCCCTACCCTCCAAGACAGAAAACATTCTTCCTTCAACCTTTTACCTTTTTCTCCTATCAATCAACCAATACAATATCAATCAAGAATCAAGACTTGTCAAAATCAATATTGATCCAATCTTATTCTTCCAACCGTGCTTGTCATTCTAAAGAGTTGAAGCCAATGTAAGGAAGGGTATTTTGGTAATTGTGGGATAACCTCTCATACGGAACAGTTGTCTTCAAATGGAAGTCGATATAATAGCAAGCTTTCTTTGTTTTTTGTTTTTTTTTTTTTTTGGTAGGAGATTTGTTTGTTTTGGAATAGTGTGAACTGGAATTTATTGCACGTGTGGGGCCTGCTTTTGGGCTTTTCGGGTTGTGTAAAGGCAAGAAAGGAATGCTGCTTGCCCAAGCGATGTTATGGCTTTTGGCTTAGGATCTTCTTACCTGGCAAGGCTGGCACAATAATGTATAAAGGCTGTCATTTGTGAGTGGGTCGGGTTTAAATCTAAATGGGCCGGATCAATGGCCCATTTTGTTAATACATTATCAACATAGAATACATTTTAACAATGCATACCAAAGGCTTTGTTTGGTTGCAAGAGGAATGCAAATTTTTGACATAAAGTGGAATTTTTTTCCCAGGAAAAATAAATTTAGATGTTTGATTGCAAAGAAACTATATTTTACATGTAAAAAAAAAATTCACTTATACACTAAAACTTCCATTTTTATTTCCCCACCAAAATAGGAAGAAAAAAAGAAAACCTAGGGGCCCGTTTGATAACGGTTCGTTTGAGCCGTTTCTGTGTTTTTCTGTTTCAAAAAATGGAGAAACGGGAACAAAAGCGTTTGGTAACCGCGTTTCGTTTCACCTATATCTAGGAATAGAAATTGAAATTTATTTTGATTTATGGTTCAAGAAACGGTTTTGACGAAACGACTCTCACACGTTTCGCCTTTTCCGAAAATAATTTTCACTCAAAAAAAGAACACACCCCCGATAAAAATCACTCTTCCTATTTCGAAAGAGGAAAGCACAGAAGAGGCGATAGCAAGCCCGTACACCTCCTGTAATACCCTACTTCTTAAACCCGGTCTGATTACACGGTTGACCCGGTTTAACCATGCAGGGCCCGAACCGGAGAGAGTTAAGGCGGGTTCCTTATGGACCATGATGGCCAGGGTGACCTTAAACACAGGCTGGCCAGACAAGTCCGAGCCAGTGCCAGAGGAGACGGGTGTACCCAAGCTATGTACATGCACATATCATAAGGCCATGTACGGATAAAGCAGGTATGTAGCCGTATTCTAAAGCGCATACGTACAATATACCTTACGCCGAGAGGGTCATTCGTGCCGAGAGTTGAATCCCATCAAAATCCCACTTGTTGGCAAATTTCTGGCTCTCAGGTGGGCGGTCACAGGTGGGCGCATCCACCCACCTAAGTGACCCACCCATGTGATTACATAGTTATTTTAAAAGGTATAAATAGCTATCTTATGTTTTCCTTTTTCTTTTTCTCATTTATGACACTCGGACGTTGGTGAGAAGAGTAAAGAGGAGAGAGAAAAGAAGAGGAAAAGAGAAGGAAGAGGAAGAAGAGATGGGTTTCAGCAGCGTCGAGGTTTGATCTTCCCATTCCGACGCCGGAAGAGTGATCTCCAACACGAGATCTACGTTTAGAGGTGAGCAAAGGCTAGATTCCTTAAACTTTCACCATACCCAAGTAAAACCCTTGATTTGGGTAGAGATTCTTGAGGTATTGTAAATCCCCCTTGAGATGATGAATCTAAGGTTTAATAGATGATCTATGTGTTGATTTTGAAGGATTTGAAGAAGTGTTTACAAGGTTGGCAAGAGCATTGGTGATTTGAAATGATTTTGGGGTTGTGAAGGAGTTCTTGAGCAAAGAAGGTAAGATGCCTTTCCATTCCTTAAATCTAACCTAGATCTAGGTTAGAACCATCTTATGAGACCTTGAATGTGTGAAGAATGGGTTTGGAAAAGCCCCATTTGATTCCCCAAAGGTTGGGAGAAGTTTGGGGAAAAATGGCACTTTTCCGCCAAGACCGGTGGGCCAAATGGCCCGCCTGAGGGCACCCGCCTGAGAGGGCAGACCCTCGGGGCCAACCTGCCCGTCGGTCTTAGCAGGACCCTTGGGCCCAACCGGCGGGCCAACCGGTGGGCCGACCTGCCCGCCGATCAAGACCGGTGGGTCTGACTAGTGGGTCATGACAGGTCGGCTGTCCGACCCACCCAAGAGGCTCCCATGTGATTTTTACGTCCGAACGGACCCAAAACTGACGTGCGACCTTCTTTTAGGATTCTAAACCTAATTTTGTCTTTGGGTCATGTTAATTTTGATTCAAAAATGGTGAAATGCTAACCCCATTCACTTATGTTAGGTTCACCAACACGTACGCTTCTCGCACCGGATCTCACCCGTACCGAGCGTGAGTCCTTGTACACTACAGGTAAGTGGGGAGAGGACGTTTGGCCTTGTTTCAAGACTTATTTGGAATTCATTTAATTGTATCTAGACTAGCCATGTCATCATGAAAATGCTATGTAGATTAGTTATCCTCACATTGTTATGCCATGGGTGCTGTGTTTATTTTCTAAATGCCAAATGATGATATGCTTATGTGATGAATGTTGACATCATTGTGCATTGGTGGCCCGTGGTATGGGACGCGATGGTACTATGCAATCGTACTATTGTCATATAGGAGCATGTGGTTTAGGATTATCATCTTCCCGTGCTATGACCCTTCCCAACAGGGGTTTAGGTGTTGGGTTACCATTTTGGGGGAAGCAATGGTCGTGGTTGTTGGGTCACTGTGGCGGTTAGACATACGCCCGGTTGGTCATTAGGACAGTCGGCAACCCCGGTGGTATATTCAAGAGGGCCAATCGTATTGCTTTTTAATTGCTGGAGTCAACACCTTTAATTACAATCATTTACTTTATGTTGAGAGCCAGTGGTCAGCACGTTTTATTTTTCCCAGTACTCACGGTGGGCCTTCTCCGACAGCGCTTTGGGCGTATCGTGGGATGGAGTTCATGGCTCGTACCCGGAGTATACGCGCACTGTGGTTGTAGTAGCACTAAACCAAAGACTTAGTAATGTTGTTTAGGTGGGTGTGATTAAAAATGAATTGCATAGCATATAGTGCATATGATTGTGATTTGTTGTGTGGACTGCTGTGTGGTCCTCCTTTTCACTTACTGAGCTAGTGAGCTCATCCCACGTGTGCACCTCTTTTAGATGATTTTGCAGGTCATCAATCTGAAGAGCACGGGTCGGGCCCCACAGTCGAATTCCCTGAGGAGGATTGGTGGGTCCCTGAAGAATTAGAGCATGGCACGGATTACTCGTGCGAGGGCTATGCTGCGGGACCGTAGTTCTAATGCCGAGCTGAGCTCTACCTCCTGATACCGAGCTAAGCCTTGTTCTGATACTAGGCTGAGCTCTACCTTTTGATACCGAGCTGAGCCCTACTTCTAATACCGAGCTGAGCTGACTCTCTGATTTTGATGATTCCTTTTGTGTACTTGATATGTAAATTGTATTCTTTTTGTGTAAATATCATGCCTGCGGGCCCACATGTACTTAACTATGTAATTACAATTTGGGTATCAAGTATAATGGGAATATTTACAGGTAAACTAAGTATTCCGCTGAACTGTTGAACACTTTCTTAGTTGTATGTGTGCTGTGGTGGGATACTGTATCAGATGATCCTGGCAGGTTTGGGTTAACCGGTGTTAACCCGGTCACTGGCCGTTGGGTGCCCTAGGTTTGTCAAGGTTATGTTAAATCCTCCGTACCCTGAAAGCCGTAGAACGATAGCAGCCCTCTCTACTATTTCCGAAGTCCCTCCCTGAGTTAGGGTTTACAAATATAACCTTCCTATACACATTGATAGTAGTTCATCTCTCTCTCTCTTTCTAACACAGTTCCTTACCCATTTACAGGTTTTGGAATCAATTTCATCGGTCTCTTCTACCTTCGATTGTTCAACCTAACTTCGTTGTGTGACTGGATTGAGTGGGAAGCATTTCAGTCATTGGATGCCCTAGGTTTCTCAAGGTATTTTAAATCTTATGGTACTAGAGTGATCTGCTATCACTGGTTTTGGAGATCTTTAGGCCTTTGTTTGCTTTAAAGATTCAAGAATGGATCTATCTTCATAAGCTCTGTGCCGACTTCTGTCATGGTCTGTAGGCTGTTTGTATTTCTTGTTGGCTAGGTTGCAATAGAACTTACTCTCCAAAACTTTTTGATTATTTTCATTAGTTATTATAACCATGTACTAAAGCCTAATTAACTGGTGAAGTTATACTAAAAAAATCTCAAATCTCTCAATAAGAAGGGTAGGCAGGCAAGCATATTACCCCTTTATCTAGGTCCATTGACATGCCCGAGCCCAAGGTCAGGAAACTGGGCTTTAGATCAATTGAAAATCATTCTTCTAACCATTTTTTATGAGAACATGCAGTAAAACTTTGAGAATATATAGTTAATATTCAGTTGATATATAAGAAGAAATTTTTGAGATTTGATGTTTATATTAAATATATGAGTATGAAGGATTTCAGAGTTTAGATTGTTATATTCAGTCAATTATTGGTTATAATCTTTACACAAAGGAAGTTGGATGAAAAAGCTATGCTATGGAGAAAATAATATTAGTAGTCTAGTAATAAGGATGATGCTTTGTCATGTAGAATTTTGAAGAAAGAACACATCAAACTTATTATCTTAAATAGTTCTTTTACACTACTTGCTTCTTGTCAAATGGCATTAACAGAAAAGTAGGCTGAAACACACTTTAGTCGAATATGCTAGTTTTATTGATGCACTTGGTTGGGTTGAGACACCAGGGGTTGCTAATGATTACTGATTACTATAGAAAGAGGGTTAAATTTTTTCTGCTATTTCAATTGCCTACAGGTCTGGTTTGGAAATAATTTTTGAGGTGTTAATGTAACAGAGTTCATTCTATGTCCTTGGTATAAGTAACTCTCTCTATCTTTTACTTGGACAATTCTATTGGATCCCTTTTTCACGCTTTTGTTGTTGTGTTGCTCACTCACTTCCATATTTCATAATGATGTACATGTTGTGGTGAGTGTTAGAGTGTTTGTTCCCATTGTTACCAATAATTTCAAGGGAAGCCATATCCAATTTTTGGAAGCCCCATTTTTCTTTGTAAATGGTGATTGGTCATTTCTTATTTCTGTTTTTAACCTTCCCTCCACCCACATCATTATGGTTCTTTTTATTCTTAGTTAAATCTGTCTGCCACAATTACATCCATGGTTTCATTCATAATTTCCAGGTTTGAAATATTTTTGTGGAAGCTGTGTTTTGTTTGTTGCCAATATCTATTATTCTCTAGTGATTAAATGTTAATAAAATGTGAGGTACTCCATTTTTATGCCCAAGATTCATAAGATGTGAAGCCTTTACTATCATATTTATGCATTGGTGCCCTATGTCAGTGTTTCAAACCTTCTATGAGTTTGATCCTGTAAATTCTACTTATTATCTCCAGCTCTCTGTCTCCCAGTACCTCAAGGTAATCTTTGACATCAGTGCTTTGCTTAAAAAAAAAAAAAAAAGTAAGTTGATTTTTAACCTCCTACATTGTTTAAGGATTGCATGTTTTATCTCTTGATAGATGATTCTTCATGCTGTCATATGTATTGTATTGCATTTCAGTTGCCAATATCCTTACCCTATATTGGTTGATGACTTGATCCAGTTCTAATTTTTGACATGCACTTCCTTCTCAATACAATGAATATGATGAAAATTAACATTTGTTATGATAGTTAGTAATTCATTTCCTTTTCTTTTTTTTTTTTTTTTTTTTTCATATGTCTTGTTTTGTTATTGTTGGTATTTTTATAGGTCTGGTTTTCTTTTTCTTATTTTTTTAACTTCCCTTTTGAAACTATTTAAACCAGTTTTTGAGTGTTTAAATGTGAACATACTGCATTGGATATTTCTATACATCCATTGACCATGATGCATACTATGTACTTTTGTGTTCATCCCTTTTTTTTTTCCTTAAACGCAACTTCTATTTATTTCATTGATAGTAGTTAAATTGTTGCAAGTGGGATTCTTTTTGTTCCTCAAGTTTTGTTTCGGATAAGCACAATTTATGTGAATGCAACTAATTTACATATTTGAAATGTTTGCTGAATTAATTATGCATGTTTAGAGTTATGAGATCTCCAAGAACCCCTACCCCCAAAAGCAGTACTATTATCTGGAATGAGGATGAGCTATGAGCATTTATCAATCAAATTATTGAGAATGTAAGGAAAGTTCAAAAGACCAACTCCACCTTCACAAAGGTAGGATGGAAAAATATTGTGAAAGGGTTAGAATCCAAATTCAATCGACCGTTTGCGAGGGAGCAACTGCATAACAAAATAAACAAGTTACGTAAGCAGTACGACAACTTCAGGCGTTTGTTAGAAACAACGGAATTCAGATGGGATGCAAATGCTAGGACTGCTACAACTGAAGATTCTGTGTGGGAATCTGCTATTAAGGTATGAATATTTTATTTGGTTTATAGATATATGAAAATGTACTACTTCATTCGTTGTGTTGATTACTTATACAAAACTCTTTGGATTACAGGAAAACAAAGAGTGGGCTAAATATAGAAAAATGGACTATCATGGTGGCCAGAGTTGTTAAAGATATTCTCTGACTCCAGTGCCTATGGGGATAGAGGCCTATCATAGACTACAGTTGTTACTTCTAGGTCCACTAATCTTGCTATTGACGATGATGATTTTCAGGAGACCGAACTTGATGAAAGTGAAGGTTGCAGTGGCTCACCCAACAAATCAGCTCCTCCCAAATGGCAACTTGATAGGACTCCTACGGATCGTAGGAGGAAGAGCCAGACACGCACAGTCATGAACTCTGCTAAGGACTTTAGAGAGTTTGTGAGATGGAGGATGGAGAAGGGAAACTCCTCTGCCACTTCAGCCATTGTCCGACCTCCTGATCCAATGTAAGATGGGCCACATAGTATAATGAGTTGTCAGAAGCTCTATGACACTTTAGAAGATCTTCCATCGGATTTGTATGTGTTGGCTCAGTGTAAGATACATAGTGATCCAGGTTGGCGCTTGTAAGTTAGGCCAGATAGGAGGTTGTGGATTATCCGGCACTTGAAGGATATCCCGTGAGCTGGTTGAGTTGGTGACTGCATGGTTTTTTCGAAAAAAGTTGGACTTGGTTTTTTTTCTGGGACTATTACATGACTCTTTCTTACTGACATACGTTTCTTATGTTGACCTGGATGTTGACACTTGACTTATGTTGCATGTGTTTTATTTGTTTGAGTATGCATGATAATTTCAATCTGTTCTTGGATTGGTATATGTTATTTGTTAACTTTTTAATATAGGATGTCACATATAATAGCATATTGACAGGTAATGGTTATGGTTTATATTTATGATGATTTCCAGGATTGTTTGATGACTTTCTTAACTACGTATTATAGGATAGTATGTATATTTTTGCATATATACAGGAAAGGTAATGATTGTGACTTATGAGGCTTTTAGTATTGGAGGATGTTGTCTTTTAACTCATTAGTACATGATGGTAGGTATCTCAGCATATAGACAGTACTGCAGAAGGTTGTGGTTGATGATGCTTTCATGATGGATGCATGCTTTTTAGGCCAATGTTTGAAAATATGGTTATGTGATATGGACTAGTAAGATAATGTTTGTGGACCTTGGTAGGTAGGTTTATGGATGTGGTTTTTGGGATTTCCTTTATTTTTTTTTCACATAATGCTAATGATATTACATATAGCCTAGCTAAGCTTGTGGCCTACTGAATGTGGTCATAATTACAGGGATGTCAAATGACCCCAATACCAACATCACAAGGTCATCTAGGGATGATGATGACATGGTTATATTATACCAATTCCAAAATCTGCTAAGTACATATAGGATGAGAGAACCTCTGAATGATAGTAGTCACACAGGAGCTATAATGGTAGCTGAGGTTCTCGCAGGACATGTAGACGTGTACTATCGAGAGTTTAGAGTTGAAAGACATCTCTTCCTCAATCTGCGAGATAGAATGGTACATAAAGGCTGGTTATTTGACACTCGTTACATTCGAGTAGATGAGCAATTTGCAATGTTTCTCATGTAGTAGGCCAAAGTTTGAGTAATAGACAAACACAACGGAGATTTTAGAGGTTGGGACAGACGATTAGTGCTGTCTTCCACATGGTTTTACAAGCTATGCTTCATCTGTCGCATGAGACAATTAGGCCACCGAATTTCCAAGTGGTACCTCCAGAGATTGCCAACAATCCAAAGTTCTATCCATATTTCAAAGTAACTTACTACCTGGATTGAACAAATTTATTTATAGTTTTCCCTGAAATTTTGATGCACTTTACATAATTAATTGGACTAACATATATGGACTGAAAACTAAGACTGCATTGGTGCTATTGATGGCACCCACATCAATGCCATCATTGCTAGGTCGGAGGAAACAATGTATCGAAAATCGGAAGGGTATGATCACACAGAACGTTATGTGAGCATGTTCATTCGACATGCGATTCACGTTTGTGTATGCTGTTGGGAAGGTAGTTTATACGATGCCAGGGTTTTTGAAGAAGCAATAAAAAATAATACCTTAGGGTTCCCTCATCCGCCACCAGGTATAAATATCTTTTTAATTTATGTTTGTCATTTTGTATATGTACGATATGGCGTACATATCTAATCCCGTACATGTTTCCATACTAATACAAGGCAAGTATTATGACGTTGACTCGGGCTACGCAAATCAACTGGGGTATTTGGTGCCATTCTGGGGAGAAAGGTATCACTCACAGGATTATGGTGAGGGTAGACATGGGACTAGAACAACAAAGAATTGTTCAATCACAAACACTCATCACTGAGGAATGTTATTAAAAGAACATTCGGTGTCTTGAAAAATAGATTCCAAATTTTAAGGAGTATGAAGGCATACGATATAGTAGATCAAACAAGAATCATAGTCGCCTATTGTGGGCTCCACAATTACATCAAGGAATAGACAATTCAAGATCAGTTATTTAATGAGCTTGGAAGTGAACAACCTATTAAGGACCTTATGAATCCCGATCCTATGGTGTACCGTGCTTCAACTTCTGATATGACCCAAAGATGCTCAACGAGAGAAATGTCCTTAGTACGCCTAAATATAGCTAATCAATTGGCTAGATCGTGGAGAATGGCTACGATTCCGTTAGGTGGATCGTAAATTTTATCGATGATAGTTGGGATGTGTTATACATTTGTCAAAGTTTTGAGTAATGTAACATGCAGGTTAATGTACTTAACTTACTTGATAATGTTGTTGTTTCCACAGTATTATCTATATTGGATGGGTGTTGTGCTGTCATATGTGTTATAGAATGTGATTTCAGAGGCTTTTACTAATACTATTTTTTTCTTACATGATACTTTGATTTTATAAGTAGAATTTGTGCCCTACAGATGTCTTCAAGTGACACCGTACTGGAAAGATGTAAATATTGTAATAGTTTGTGCGATAAGTTCACAAACAAACAAGGGACTAATAGAGGTAGAGCGTATTTCAGTGTGGCGAAGGACAGTGTAAGGTACGCGTCACGAAGACCTCAACAAACTTTAATCGTTGATTCTGGTGTTTTCCTAAATCTATTGGGATATAACTATTTTTCATTTTTTAAACTACATATTGTACATGTTATGCGAATTATTGTTGTAATTCAATTCAAGTTAATTACAGGCCCAAGATCGAGGATGCATGTTTTTTTGATGGATTTCTAGTGACTACAGTTCATCAACTGCACGTTCATCCGAATGTGGAACAAGCAATTCGACGGTTGAAAGCCACTCTTCTCCATCATCACCATCCTCTGAATTTGTGAAGAGGTACTTGGAAAGAGCAATCAAAGTTGAAAAGGAGAGGTATAGAGTATTGCAAAACGAGATTGATGTTTCTGAGGAAAAGAGAAGGATATATACAGATATCCTAGATGCAGTTAAGAAGATGGACATAAACGAAGGTGGTAGTTAGATGATCATGACCAACTACTGAAATTGATGTTAGCCATTTCCCATATTTCGAATATTTGCATTGTTTAATATTTTGTTGGGTTATGAGTTTCTTTCAGGTATAACATATTTGGGATTGTCTTGATTAAAATAAACAACAAATCATGTGAGAAATGTTTCCAAAAGCAACATTTATCAAACACCAATTCCTACAGGAAACGTTTCTAGGAACAATGTTTATCAAACACCTTCAAATCCGTTTCTGTTCCTAGAAATGGGAATTTATGTTTATGCCATTTCTTGAAGCAGAAACGATAGAAACGTTATCAAACAGTGCCTATTCTCATGATCTCTCTCTCTCTCACTCTCGCGACTCTCACCCCGCTCATGACTCTGAAGAGATCTCTGGAAGGACTGGAACACATGCGACGGAGAAACACAGGTAAGATACCCTCTCCCACCTCTCTGCCTCTTCTTCGTCACCTTCGCCAGTTCCAGCGTCGCTTCGGGTCACGTCCCTCTCTCTTTCTTTCTCCCTTTACCTTTCACTGTAGAGTCTGTAACATCTCTCTCCTAGTCCCTAATGCGGCCTCTATCTTCTCTCACCTTGATGAACTTAATGCCTTCATCTGTAACACCATTCTCAGAACTGTCGTGAACCTGAACGACCCAGATATTGCAATTGGCTTTTATTTCTCCTCTCTCTCTAATCTGTCTCACCCTCTCCTTAATCAATCACTGATCAATTTTCATTCTAACCCATTTTCTACTGTTAATCGATTGCTTTTCAATTAAAAAAATTGTCAGGTTTTAATTTCTTCTCCCTCTGGGTTTCAGTTTATGTGTGTGTGTGTGTGTGTGTTTTGATGAAATTATGCTTGAGTATTAGTTGTTTGGTTTTCAATCTGTCTCTCGCGCATATTTCAGACCTCAGAGAACTTTCAACTTTTGTTTTCCTTCTTCTTCTTGAATCCAGAATCAGTGTGGCCTCTAGAGGAAGCAATCAAATTTTAGCTCAGTAGAGATGAGTTATAAAGCTAATTTATGATACGAATTAAAGAATCTTATGGTTAGCATGGATTGTTTACTCTTGATGATAATATAAAATGTCAACCAAATCATATACTGAAAAAACCGAAATGTGATATAATTTTTCCCAATTACTTGCTGCCATGATAGTTATTGGAGTTCTTTTGTGCTTCTTCTCCCTGTTAAGATCATGCTTATACTTCTAACGTACTTTTTTTAATATGTTTCCAACAATTTGAGACAGAGATTGAGAAAATCTTTTTGCCTCTTCTAGTAAATATATATATATATATAGCATCTTCAATTGTTTAAAATTTTACATCTATTTTACATCCAACCAAACAACTATGGCAAATGAATTTCACTTCACTTCTATTGCAACCAATCGACTCAAAAAGGAAAAAAAATTTCCTTCACTTCACTTCCCTTCCCTTCCCTTTCCCATTTCCCTTGCAACCAAACCCAGCCAAACGTAATTTTAAATGGACTTAATGATATTAATGTTTTTCTATGGAATTGTGTTTTCTATTTGGAAACATATAGCACGTTATTATTTCTTAAGTCTATCTCTCTTCTCCTAATATAAAGGGATGTCAAGTCATCAACTGTCAATTTAGCATTTAATGGAGAATTCTTTAGATATGCCCCTTTTCAAATTTGTTATTTTTGTTTTGCATTTTTAGGATAAAATATTCTAACGCATACAACCAGTAATTGCCATGTGAACTGTTGATTTAAGTTTAGTGGGGAATTCCTTAAATATGCCACGTGTCATCTCTCTCTTTCTCTCTCTCTCTCTCTCTCTCTCTCTCCATTTGCAATGGTCCCTTCATTCACAAAGGATTTTAAATGGAAAGAGTAGATTCTAGAGATTTATGTTTCCAATGTCGTTGCAAAAGAGAAAGAAAGATTCTATCCAAGAGGTAGAGAGTTTAAAGTACCAGTTTAGGAGATTTGATGACAATGATTTACCTTAAGGTAAGCCAGCATTGCAAAAATGGACCACTGAGATAAGCGTCCTTCTACCCAAAATCAAAAGATAAGTGTCCATTAACATGATATGATGAAAAAAATTTATCATTGCCGGTCCTAATACTAATATTGCTATCATACTCTAAAAGAAGAGGGGAAAAATAATGCTCCTTGGTCATGGGATTCTTGTGCCAGCGCAGGGGCTAATGAGGGAGACATACATGAGCAACAAGGGGTGGAAACCTCATTTCATCCCTTTGTGTCTGGATGCAAGGACCACACAACTAGGAAGCATTCTTTTGCCCAGAAAAAAAAAAAAAAAAGAAATCGTGATTTAAATAATATTGCCAAAACCTAACCACTACTACAAGTATCTGGATCCCCATTTTTTTGCAAATTATATTGTCATTCTGATTTCTAAGCTAGTAAATGACTTTGTTGTTTAAGTGATGAACTTTTGGGTTAGTATAGTAGGCTATTTTCAGCTCATTAACAAAATTTGTGTGCCTAACTCTACTATAAGTAGGAGTGTCAGTCCTGAGCCCGCACTGGTAGGCCCGACCCAGCTTGACTCGCTTAAGGTCTGACCTGAACCGGCCCGTTTAATAAACGTGTCGAGCTTAAGCCCCGACTATTTATTAAATGGGCGTTACGGTGCAGATTAGTAGCCCATCGGGCACCCGACTGGCCTGACTCACTTAAGTAGCCCGTTAGAACCAGCTCAATTAGCCTGACCGACTTGACCCCCTTTAGAAAAATGCTTAAATTGTAAATATCTATTCTACCACTAATACTAAAAAATATGATTAAGGAATACGTAGTGCTAAACTAATAGCTGATTATAACACAATGGACATATGGGATTTCAATGAGAAATATGGTGACCTTTGTGATTTCACTGTGAAGAAAGATAACATAGAGAAAAGATAAACATTTGGCATAGAAAGTTAGCTTGGTTTTCATTGAAATAATAAGATTGAGCACAAATAATGTACAGAATATCTATAAAAAACTAACATAGTCAAACAATTCCCAAAGTAGTGTAATAATTGAAGGGAAAGACAACTGCTCAAAGTAGGCTTTTTCTTTCATTGTATTATGTATACCAGTGAATCAAAAATCCAATTTCAGGTTTGTAATGTTCTTGGATCATTCAATTGTTAAGAAGAGTATAATTCTTGTAACTTAGATTACATTTTAAAAACATGATTCCCTTGGATATGGTTCCGAAATTGTGAATGTTATCCTCCATTAGTTTTAAAGCCAATAGTTTAATCTGCTTATAAAAATGATTTTTGGGTAGGCCTGTTTAGAGCCTGTTTAGAGCCCGTTTAGAATTAAATAGGCCCATAGCCCGTTTAAGGCCCGTATAAGGCCCATTTAAGGTAGCCCGATTAAATCCCGACACCGACCGGTCCGATTACAAACCATACCATGCCCTCCAAACCCAGACCCAAGTAAACGAGCGTTCATAGTGCAAGGATTTCACACCACCAGGTCAGTTAGGCCCGACCAAGACCGGCCCGGCCGATCGATTGACACCCTTAACTACAAGTACATAATTGAGATAATATAGTGTAGACTCTAGACCCAAGTGGTCGAGCTGATCTATGAGCACTCTCTCCCGGTGATCGAGATGAAGAAGTGCCTGCTTCTACTATTGGCAGGAACCCAATTGTGCAGCGGACATATCCAACATGTTCAACATTAGATAGTGGGCTGTTTATTCAGAAGCGACACTCGAGAAAGATTCGACGCATGCCTTGTTGAGATAAGATTGTGATTAGAGACACTAATATAGTATATCAGATCCACGTTATAAAGGTAAACAACCTATACACAAGTTGCTAGGGGTTTTGAGAAGTAGAATCATCCAACTATTGTCCTTCTCAAGCTTGATATCAATAAAGTTTTGACTCTTTCAGATGGGAATATCTTACCAATCTTCTACATACTGGCTTTTGCTCGTAACATTATTTATTGGATCCATTATTGTATCTCTAGTGCTCATTTCTCAGTTTTATTTAATGGTTCTTCTCAAGGGTTTTTTTTTTTTAATATAAGCTGGGATTCCTCAAAGATGCCCTCTTTTCCCGTTGTTATTCTCCATTGTTATGGAAGGATTATCCAAGTGCTTAGAGCTCGTAATAATGCAAAACATACTCCAACCAATCCCAAAATGCAAGGCTCTTACGGTTACTTATTTAACTTTTATGGATGACCTCATGATTTTTGTCAAAACTTCTTCGCCTACATTTCTTCAACTAAGGAAGCTTTGGATATCTTCCCGTATATGTCTGAGAAGAACTGGTCCGTCGATAGGAACCACCGGTCTCTCTGTTGACAAGAGTCGTCACTTAGATTAGGGTCTAGGATCCATTGCTAATTAAAATTGAAATTGAAAAAGTGACTCCATCTGAACTGCCTAATCACGGGTCAGGGTTTGAGTCAGGCTGCGGTCTGAGGAAGGGGTTAGATACCTCGATCCACCTAGTAAAAAATCAGACTTCTACCATAGGTTTACATGCAAATTATTGAATGGGTCGTCTAGGTTTTGAACATGTACATGCATTATAATCACACACATATTAAAAAGAAAAACATGGCCAATAATGCAAGAGCAAAATCCAAATTCATATACCCATATCTAGCTACTATGAATGGTTAGTATATGGAATGTCAAGCAAGCATGCATAGAGTATGTAAAATAATGAAACTAGCCTTAACCTTCATCTCATGGAGCATGGTGTGAATACAATTGAATCTGGAGTTGGGAATCATTTGCATACAAAGAATATGAACATGTAAACCATACGAATACAACATTGCATCATTGGTACAAATAATAATGATTGAATGATTGGAAAGGGAAAGATGTAATACATAAATAAGCTAAAAAGAAAGAATAATTGCGACAAAAACTTCGATAAAAATTTTAAAATAAATTTTTGAAAAATACTATAAAATTAGGTTAGAGTTTTGCAAAATAAAAAAAAAGGGGAAATCACCTTCAGCAAGCCTACAATTCGAGAGTCCATTGAAGGAAAATCTCGAGTTTTGCATTGGCCAAAATGGAGAAAATCATAGAAAAATAGTAAAAGGAAACTGAACAATTATGAAAATTTTATAGTAGCTAGATAACAGTTTAAAATACAAATTTGTAGAAGGACATTTTGTAAAAATCCATATAGAAAGTGATGTAACTAATTGCACTTCACTGCTGCACTATTGGCGACAGCAGTGAGTTGTGCTCAGTAAAAGTACTATACATGTGAGTAAAAAAAATGGAATGAAGGTCAATAAAAGAGAATATAAAAGGACTTACCCCTACAATTTTCGTAAAGGGTGTTCTTTGGTTGGAATGGTGTATGATCAGGTGTGATCAATGCAAATTCAAATTGATACGAAGTACAACAGCAATTCCTTACGATTCCAATGTGCGAATCTTTGTGTGTATGGCTGAGGGTGTCGGATATTGTACGTATGACTATGTGATATTGTGTGGGATCCCCAAAATGTGGGAGGAGTCATATATTTATATTTGGGAGGCTCCTTGGACACCAAGGAAGGCATAGGAATGCTTTCATGTGAGGGTGAGATCTCCTTCGTTACTTAAAGTGGGATTTGTGTCTTTTTATGAAAAGTGTATATACCCAAAGGGTATGGATAATTAACACACTTATCAGTTATCACATGTATTTCTAGAGTCTTCTAAGTGTCCCAGGGTCATTGCGTGTATTTAGGTACGTCCCTTAGGCGTTAAGGTAAGAAGATTTGGTCGAGATTTGGTAGAAGATCTAAAGAATCCCTATAAAATCTCAGGATCCAACAGATTTGTTATTCGGGCTAACATAGTTGGGATTTGGCCGACGTCAACCTGGGTGCAAATGGTGTTTGCCAAAGAGCACCCAACGTCGGCCTGAGTCAATACAACTCTGGCTCGAGTTGACTTAAGGGGTTTGGTCGAATTGAGTTCTTGACTCAATTTGAGATTGTTCTATGCTCTGTTGGGTGGTCTTGGTTAATTCTATGTATGTCAAAGCCATTGACCATATTTTTAAATCATTTTGTTCATTTTTAACCACCTATGCCAGCATGGAAGTAAAAGTATACTGCCTAGGTGCAAGAAGAGATCTCGACTCTAAATACATGAACTATCCGTGTCTCAGGGGGTTCCCAATTCATCATTGCATAGCCCTTCCAAGGGTGACAAAATGTGGTATCTACATCTGGTTTTTATCTAAATCATCTTAAATTCTTAACATTCTTCTCAGGGGTCTCATATGGCATAAAGACCCAAAATCAAAGACAGTTTGGGTGTCCCTAAAGGACATTTTCCAGTCATATATTTGGGTCTTCAACTAATCTATTTGAAGTCATCTGCTCATCAATTGTTCCCGATGTTAGATAGTCTTCAAAAGAGATTACATAGTAGAATTCTTTATTTTGCAGAGCGATTAGAACCAATTAGATTGGTAATACAAAAATCAAATATATTAGTGGTCTAACGTTGTTGGGCTTCCTACCTCTATCATTTCTAAGATAGAATCCATTATGTCTTCTTCTTCTTCTTCTTTTTTTTTTTTTTTTTTTTTTTTTTTTTTTTTTTTTTTTTTTTAAGGTCAAGAAAATCCTAATTTTTTTCATCCTATCAAATGGGCAAAAGTTTCTCCTGAAAGATAAAGGAGGACTAAGGCTTTGCATAGTAAAGGAATCTAACATTGTGGTGTCATCACATATTTGGAATAATATCTACAAAGAGATGAATTTGAACTGGTTGGGTATACTCAAGAGACTTAAAGTCATACTCAATTTGGACTATCTCTTGCTCTAATGATGCCTCTTGAGCTTGGAGAAAAATTCTTAAGTATAGACATCTCATTAGTAATGCCATTTGTTCTAGCATAAATGATGGTTGTGACACATACTTTTTGACTTGACAACTGACATCCTAATGATGTAATTATTTATAGTTATGGTGATTGTATAAGGCATGTTGCTAGGTATGCCATAATGGCTAAGGTCTCTTCCATTATCTGATTGAGGTTTAGTTTACCCTCTCTTCTACTCCCCAAAGACCTCAAGGCAATCATGCTTTTGCTGTTTGGTTTCTAATTTCTTTAAAGAAATTTACCTTTGCCTGAAACTTGATTTGATCAAAATCTCATAATTTTTCTTAGCTTAAGCTTGTCTAGTTTAGTTTAAAATTTCCTAACAGAATTTCACTGTTTTTATTTTTCCCTAGAGAATGCCACTATTATAAGAACACCCCCTCATAATTGGGTTAAAACATGAGTTTTAATGAATAGGGTATAACGGTCATTTCAACTCTTCACTTAACAGTGACTGTCGGTAGTGGTCTGAGCCTAATTTGGTGAAACAAAGGGGGTATTCTTATAATAGTGGCATTCTCTAGGGGGTGGCGCTGTAAATTTCCTATAGAAATATGACTATCTTTAATTGTTGTCCATGCTAGAACTCTTAAGCAAATGTGAGCCACCTCTTCTTTTATTGTCCTACTTTCTAGATTTGTTTGGAGAGGGGTCATTAGTAAGTGTTGATCTTGTTGAAGAACAATACTTTCCTTTCGAATAGAATGAAGGTGGATCTTACAAAATTTCAGTGATAAATCAACCAATGACTATATTAGACGGCTTTCCCTTAGTGTTGTCATTCATCATGTTTGATGGGAAAAGAATAAAATTGGACCGCCTCATCACACACTATTGAACAGATTTGCAAAGTCAATAGTTTTGAGATCAGGCATAGGCTTCTCCCCACTCGTTCTTTGGGCCTGAGCAATTTTAGAAATATGCACCTGGACACGTGTCCCCGAGTTCTTGATGTATCATCCTTTCATTGGCATTTCTCCTCCCCCCGATGAGTGGGGTCTCTCATAGGCAAGCCTTTTTGACTTTTTTGTTATACTTTGCTCTTTCCTTTTAATTTTTTTTAGTTCACAAAATATAAATATTTTAGTAGCCATTGGCTTTCACTAATTTAGGTATGTCGTCAGCTTTCTGGGAGGTAGCGACTCAACCAATGGGAGGGTCATGGGGGATTTTTCCAAGGGGAGGAAGGTCAAAGATAGACAATGATTTGGGTATACTGCTAGCATACCCAACCTTTTCCCTATATATAAACATTTTCCCTAATACATTGAGACCACAAAGAACCCAATAATGAACAGAAAGCAGAACTTGAAATAGGTAATTTGTTCTTCCTCAATGATATTTCTTTTTTCTTTTTTTTGTTTCAAAAGCTTCTATAATTTTTCTTCTTCTTCTTCACCTTTAGAAGCTCTTTCTTTTTCTCCATATTTTTGGTTCTTCCTATGGTTGTTTCTTCTCTCTCCTCACAATGGTGGTTTTTCCTTCTTTTTTTTTTTTTTTTTTCTCTCGGTGGTTATGTGGGGATATATTTTTCTTTTTCATTTTACTTTTTATATCTTTAGATAACATTAATGTGACTTCTCTAGGTGGATAAGAAATGATGAGAATACCAATCAACTTTATTACATGTTCTCTCTATAAATAAAACACCAAATTATCAGTCCATATGGATGTAATTATACTATGACATTTATCCTATGAGAAAGTATTTTTGTGATCAATGTTGGTGCAAAAAAAAAAAAAAGTAACCTTACATTTTTGCTATTTTAGTTTATCACACTTTTTCTCTCAATGATTGTAGAATTCTATCACTTCATATGTACTTGAAAAGCATGCAAGACAATTATAACTTTTGAAAATTAAATAATATTATTGGGGTATTAGAGTAAATAGAAGTAAGTTATATGTTTGAGTTCTAGTCTTTCTATTTGAGCATATCTTCAAAGAGGAAGTTAACTCTCTGTACAAGTCTTCTCCATTATTAGGCATTCTATTGCAAGCATTCAAAAGATATTAAGGTGCTTTGATTCTATTCATTGCATATCATTCATGCACTACATGAGGTAACATCCAACCTTTCTATTTCATTGAAAGTTTGTTTTACAAAAGAGTTAGTTTAACTCTACGAGTAGGCAGTTTTATTTACACATTGTTCTAGATCGTACTTAGATAGGTATGTAGGTCCCTCTCATTCTAAAGAGATTGTAAGGACCTTCTCATTCTTGAAAGAGATCTGTAAAGATTGTACGGATCCTCTTATCCTTAAAAGAGTTTATAAAGGTGATTCCTCACCACCTACTGTACTGAAAGGGAAGAACTAAGTGATATCTCTCAAGGAGATCTTGTGAGGAGTGGACTAGACTTGGATTGAGTCGAACTACTATAAATCTTTGTGTCTCTTGTGATTGTGTTTATCTTTTATATTTTGCATTTTTTTGCAATCACACATTGAGGCTTAAAAAAAAAAGTTTAAATTTACTAGTGATAACCTATTCACCCCCTCTAAGTTATGCAATAGTTTTGTTCATAGACAACGCACTAAAGGTTTTGGAGGTGGCCTTTGGTGCTTGGGATGCTCCTCTGACTCATACCCACTTTTTCTTCCCATCTTATGGCCCTATTCTTGGATAACCCAGTAGTGGACTGCCCTTGGTGTTTAGTCAGTATCTATGGCCCTCCCTCTGTTGTTGATCGTGTTATCTTATGGAAAAATTATGTAGTTTTTTTTAATCATCTCTTGAGATTCCCCTTCCCCCTCTCCTTTTTTATCATTAGAGATTTTAATCAAATCTCATTTCAATCCAGTAAAATTGGAGGTAAAGCTCCTGTCTCATTGGTCCTGTAGCCTAAGGTCTGAGAGACTTGGTCTATAATTTTGGCCTGCCTGAATTGCCTTCATTTTGATTTAGGTTTACATGGTCTAAAAAGAAAAATCTCCTTCATATCATTAAGGAAACTCTTGACAAGTGCTTTGGGAATCCATCTTGGATATCCCTGTGGAGAATGCTTCTCCACATTCTCTCCTTCTTTTGGTTCTAGCCATAATTCAGTTTTATTCCTTACAAACCAACCTATTCAATCTTTTTTAAGAAAAAATTTCATTTTCAAGAAGCTTATACTACAAAAAAATCTATTTTAGGTGATAGTAATGGGCGACGGTATAAAACATCCCGTCACCTATTGTGATAATGGTGACAGTAAAATACCTACCATTGTCTATTATCATATTTAGCATGGTAGTTTCATATTTGTTACCAATAATAATATGCTATGACGCCTTAAATATTTCCGTCATGAAAAATCAATTTTGGGCAATGATTTCTTTTGTTACCATCTTTGAAAATGGAGTTTGGACGAGTTATTATTAATGTAGCGGAAAATAGATTAAAGATGACGATTGGTTTTCTACTGTTACACCCATGCCCAAATCTAACTGACCTTTCCATGGCAACAGATGATGATACATAGTACCAGTGACTTCTATTGCAGTAGTTTTATGTCTGGAAGGGAAGATTGATCCTACTTGGAGATGTATGTCTAACAGACTGGAAAGAGTTCAAACCTCCATGGTCTAAAGGGTACGTATCCTAACCTTAATGATTCCACCCATTTTTAATATGATAGGCAAGCCTACTCAGTGGACATTGATCCCTCACAAAATTCCCAAGACCTATGGAACCAATACTAGGAAGATTCCAGTCAAATAGGCACAATTGGAGCAACCGGTCAATCTAACTGGCTGGTCATCTCATCCACTGGTTGGCATCCTGTGGAGGCCCTTTATCTGCCCAAATAGGTTAATTGTATATGGGGCCCAGGGCTACATCCTCGAATGGTCTGAAACACCTCCATTGTATGTCCTGAGATATGTAATGACAAATTAATGAACAAGGACCACCTAGAGTTGTGCCCACACTGCTAACCACTGGATTAACCTAGTTATGAGAGAAACACATTAATTAGCCAAACAAGCTTTAGTTATTAGGTGTGCCTATTTAATGCCCAATTCTCCCTCATTTGCTCATTTCACAACCAAAGGAAGAAAGAGAGGAAGGAGAGGAAGAGGAAGAAGAAGAAGAGGAAGGAGAAGAAGGAGAGAAGAGAAGGAGGAAGTGAAGAGAAGGAATAAGTCTTGGGAGTTCCTATGCACTACCTTCACCCATACTCACAAAGGTATGCAGTTCTCTCTCTCTCTCTCTCTCTCTCTCTCTCTCTCTCTACTCCATTCCCCTCTTTCTATTTTTCCTTTTTGTGTAACCTAAGCTAGGTTTAGGGTTCCCTTTCCACATTGCTCATAAATTTGAGCATGTAGATGGTGGATTCATGCATGCGTGCACTAATCTAAGCCTATCTAGCATGTATACAAGCAACCCATGGACCCAAGCTCACATACTGGGGAAGATCACCCATTTGAGCCAAGGGTGGGTGATGGTTAGATCTCCCACTTTAAGTCTTAAATTCATGGGACTCTAAGAGGTTAAAAAATGACCCCCATAACTTAAAGTTAAGATCTAGGCAAGAAATCCCTAATTTTTGGGTCAATTGGTGGATCAAACTGGCTGACCAAGACCATATGTCAATTACATTAGCCAGTGGGATTTTTTATAGAAATCACCTTGCAGATCCATCCACTGGTTGAAATACCGGTGCAGGGTGCATATGCCAGTCCCATCAGCCAGTTATAGTTTTAAAACTTATATCCTAAGGTTGTTTTAGGGTTTTTAATAGAGGATCCACTAGGGGTATTTTAGGGGTATAAATATTGACTCGTGTACCTATTGGTTAGGTTAAAATCCACCTATGTGGTGAGGACATGTGGTTAATGGGAGTTGGTTGATTCACCTATTCGAGATGAAAGGTGAGTGGGTGTTGTGGTCTAATTTACAAAGTGTTTATGCTTTTAATTTAATTTATGCATGATCATATTGTGATGAATTGTTGATATTGCATATGTGACTTTAACTGATCATTTGGAAGGGAGAAGCTAAGGTTGTTGTGGTTGTAGTTGTAGTTGAGGTTGATGAGGTTATTATGGTTTGTTACACCATTACCCTAACTGGGTAAATTTTGAAATTTTGTGATAGGTCTTGGGCCGGAGGTAGGGAGTACCAATGGGTTCTGGCTTACGGCAGCTCACTGTTAAAAAGGGAGAGATGACCCTACTTGCCCACGCATCTCTTGCCTATCCAACTGGAGGGGATTTAAACCTTCCGACCCTAAGTGGTAAGTGATCTAACACCTCCCCACTCGAGTCCCAACACATAGTGGAAATTTTTGGAAGACCTTGTATGCATCTTAGGGCAACCCCTTGGTGAATGGCCAGAAGTGGACAGCAAGCTGTCAAGGCACATCACTGATGTGGCCACTGGAAATAGCCACAAAGAACAATTGGGCTGAATCAAGTGACCTCAATCTTGTGGCTCCTGTGGGATGAAAATGGCTTCAATACCCATGGGCTCCGCTACTTGCATCGTGGCCAACTCCGACAAACCTTCCACACTACCTTGCACCCTTCCCCATGACTTGTACACCTTATGAGTCTAAGCAGGTGGGCCCACGTGTCCCGAACAATGACTTAACCAGCTTGAGTCCCGGACATGTACCCAACCAAATGGCCCCTAAGGTCCTTACTATATATAAGGGAAGTGAGTTCATTTCTCACTTCTCATTTGCCAAAATGTGGGAGAGGGAGAGAAGAAAGGAAGAAGAAGAAAAAGGAGAAGAAGGAGGAGAAGTTTGGGGAGTTTTTGGCTACATACACACTTACCGATTGCTGCCAAAGGTAGGTGCTACGTTCCCCGAACCCTCTTTCCCCTTCATTTGGGTTTTTGGACTTTGAGCAAAGTAGGGAATCACCAGGTTGGAGGGGTGAGCCTCAACCCCATAACCTCTCGAAGGTCAAGAGAGTGTGCATCACACTCCCCCATATGTTTTCCGAGCTCAAACCAAACCGGTTGAGCTCTAGCAACATTTTTGACCAAATAGGGAGTTAGGGTTTCAATCGTTCAATTTTCGTATCTCTCAAATGGCTCGATGAAAAATTGATTTCTTTGGCTTAAATGAGAGGTGGGAAGACCCCCTACAAGCTCCATGGAAAAAATCCTAGTGATCAGGCCTAAGCCGGCAAACCCCTAAAATGGTGGTACATTTCTGTGTTTACCAGCGAAAATAGCCATCGAAAACACATAGGGTATATCCGGTAGGGTGTTTCCAGTGCCAAGGCCACCGGAAACAATAGACCTATTTCGGTGACACAGGTCTTGTTTCTAGTGACCTGTTTTCGTTGACATGTCCAGTATAGTCAAATTGACTGTACTTGTACCTTCTGAGGCAGACCTTGTGGGTCCCCCTTCGATGTTTTTGACACTCGTTGAGGCCCATTTACCCTTTTACCTAAGAGAGGGACAAACACAGAATGGTGAGGCCTAACATGAGTTGATACTGGTTGACAACTTGGAATTTCACCTGTCCAACCTACAACCGAGGTGTGTGGTAGTTGACTTTAATGTTTTCGGAGTGTTTAATGTTTTAGGATTGTGTACATGTTATTGAAATCCTATATTGATTCTTTAATTGCTTAAATAATTATGTGAATTGTATAACATGTCGTGCTATATTTAAATTGTATTATATATGTGAATTTGGAATTGGATATATGTTGTGAAATGTGTGACAGAATCCGGTGTGGTCAAGGTGGTTCCGGTACCGTGATCACCGTGTGGATGTTTGCATCATGCATTAGGTGTGTAGTAGAGTTAGTTATAGTTGTGCATGCACTTGTGGCTGATGGTGGTTCCGATATTGTGTACTCTATGGCTATAATTGGATATGGGTGTGCTTTGTGGCTGATAGTAATTCTGGTATTGTGTATCCCATACTTTATTGCTTGTATGCTAGATAGGCTTGGACATGGATGCAGTTGATTCCAGTATCATATGCCATATTACCTGTATCATTATGCAAGGCATGTATTATGTTGTGGTTAGGTTACATTCCCTACGCTACGTCCCCTTGCCAAGAAGGGGGTAAGGTGTTGGATAACCCAACTATGGTATGTTTGATGAACCTTTCCGGAATGCTACTTCTGCGGTACAATATGATTGTTGCCAGAGGTGAAAACTAGTCCGATGTGGCCAATGGTAATTTCGATGCCCTAGCTGTCAAGAGGAGGTTGTCATGGTTTTATTGGGTGATCGATGGTCGCATACTAAGACCGGCAAGCTCCTAATTATGACTAGGGTTTGTATCGTTGGGTGATCGATGTGCGAGTTTCAGGACCAAGAATACAACCTAATGCATCGTAGTAGCATGAACCCGACTTTGTTGTATGTTAGGTATTTTGCTATAAAATGAATTGCATCCTTCCCATTATAGACTATGTGGTTATGTTTGCATTCATTCGCATCTAGGTGTATATGTTTGCATGAATCCCACCCCTCACTGAGCTAGTTGGAGCTCACCCCACGTATATGTTGCTTTTAAGATGATGATGCAGGTGTGGTAGTGCTAATGGGCAGTGATGCTTCTTCCTCCATGCCTGAGTATAGAGAAGATGACTAGTGAACACCAAAGGTTGAGGAGCACGACCCTGACTGTGACTATGACACCTGTGCATATGCGGGACCGTGAGTCGGGTGGTTGTCTACTATCTTTTTGATACCGTACTATTGAGTGGTATTCTTTTGGAGTTATTATATGTACGTCATGAAAAAATGTGAACGAAATAATTCTTGTTATGTAATATACTAACATTAGATGTTATCCCCATTTAAATTATGATTCTGCTATATTATACCCTGATTCTGCTGTAATTATTAATTGGTTTGGTTTTACGTGACTGTGATGGTTAAGGTACTGCTATCAGAGATCCTGGTAGAGATGTAAGACGGGTAAGCGTCTTACTCACACCGCTGGTATTTTAGTACTGGGACCGGGGTGTGACAACTTGGTATCAAAGTGGGATCCTCTATCTTAAGTCACAATCTAGCGGAACCTTCAAATTTTGGGGATTAGGATGAAAATAAAAACCTCAAGATAATCAATCATAATAGTGTACAAATTAGGAGACAAGCATAAGTATTAAAGCCATTTCATTAATAAAGAACTTGAATACATAAGATTTTACATGATTTTCCAAATAAAAATACTGAAAGAAGGAAATCCTAAACTAAACTCCTAAGAAGCTCATAAATGACATAGAGTAAAGATAGGAAATAGAAGTGCATAAAGTAAACCTAGAACATCATAACTAGAATGTAAAGCCTGCCATGCAGGAAAGTAAAAGAACGGGAAATCCTAAGGCTAATGGGGCACTCTAAGGCCACTACTCCTCATGAGATGTTGGGGGTTGGTCCTATGCTCTTGGTTGTGGCATGGGAACCCCGAACTAGAGGGCCAAGTCCTTCAGTTGTTGCTCCACAGCTGCGACCAGCTCATCGAGAAGGCAGTAGCTCTGGTCCACATTCTCCAGGCGGTTGTCCCTCCACCTAAGAATGTTATTGGTGGCATCCAGATGCTCCATCACATCATTCAGTCCATACCCCCATGGTCCCCTAGAGGAAGAGGCCACATAATCCCCATTGTTCTCAAAGGTGGTGGTGGAAAGACCCCGGGATTAGGAGGAATGACATCATCCTGACCTTCAGGTCCACCCCCTAGGTTGCCCTCCGCATCCATGGGCTGCTGGTTATCCTCCTCCTCCTCAGTCACCTCGTTGAGGTCTATGGTCGTCTTCTTGAGGGACTCCTGATTGAAGTTGATCACATCAACCCCTAAGGAGGAATGACATCACCCTGACCTTCAAATCCACCCCTAGGTTGCCCTCCACATCCATGGGCTGCTGGTTATCCTTCTCCTTTTCCTCCTCAGTCAACTCGTCGAGGTCTATGGTCAACTTCTTAAGGGACTCCTAATTGAAGTTGATCACATCAACCCCCAAGGCCTCCTCCTCAAAATTTAGCTCAAAGTGATCAAACATCCTGGTCAGCAGCTTGCCATAACAAAGATTCCCAGCCCTATGATCCTTAGCCTTCACCATAATAATATAGGGAAGGTTGAGTTGAACTCCCATGTAAGCACAATAAGTAACATATGCCTGCAGTATGGACACCTTGTTATAGTGACCCCCAGTAGGAAGAATGTTCAGTTGAATAATCCTATAGGTGACCTTGGGTGTAGCACGGTAGTTGTGGAGTGGTGCCATCCAAATGCCTGTTTGGTCAACAACCTATCCATCTCAGCTTGGACATCAGGATTCTGGAAGTCATAGGAAGGTGTCCTAGGAGGACAGTAGGCCAGCTCCCCAGTATTGGACACCCTTAGTATTTTTACAAGCTCCACCATGTTGAAGGAGATGTCAACCCCACTCACCTCGAAGTGATACGCATGTTCTCAGTACCACAGTTCTCACACTTGAGGTTGCTGTAGAAGTACCTCATGAGCAAGGTATAGTAAAGCCTATCCAGCTTCAAGATGCAATACCAGTTGATCTCATCCAACCTTTGATGGATACGGAACCGAAGAAAGTCCCTCACACAGACATACTTGCTGGGCTCGACGTTCTTATCCTCGAAAGCATCCCAACGAGCTTGTTCAACCACTGGTAGGAACCATTGGTGGTCATACATCTCCTCCGGCGGGAAAATGCATGGCTGATTCATGGCGGTACGATGGGTGGAAGCTCAACATCCCGACATTGTTGCAAGAGAATAAGTAGCTAGGGTTTTAGAGATCAAAACCTAGGTTAGAGATTGAAAAACCGGCAAAAAACCATTATTTCTAGGTTAGAACCGAAGAAAAACTCACCGTGGTCTCGTGTGCGGCGAAGATCAGATGCAAAAATGCGTGAAAATGACGGATAATGGCTAGGGCAGCTTTCCTTGGTTGTTTCCTCTCTTGCTCCACAGAAAAGAATCAAGTTTTGCGAGTGAGGAATGAGCCACGGCTCTATTTATCGCACTCTGGGAGTCACTAGAAACAAGACCAACAGAAACACTGGGCAGGAACCAGTGGGGTGTTTCTGGTGGAAATTTTTTACGGAGTTTAGCCTCTGTTTGTGTCACCGGAAACAATAGACCTATTTTCGATGGACATTCCAGTGAGAGTCGAGATTTTTATTTTATTTTATTTTGTGCATATGCTCTTATGTTATGTTCCTATGTGGGCCCCCTATGCATGTTCAATGGCATAACATGCTTATTTCGTATATGTGATTGACTAATGGGAATTCCTTAATAGGAATTATTTCCTATCGAAGCACCCGATTGAACTAGAATTCGTCGCCTCCTGCTTCGCCTCCTCGGAATAGAGGCAGACCACCCAATATACCTTTGGCCCCACTAATTCACACTGCACAAGATGTTATCGCAATGATGGACAACATAATGTAGGGATGGAGCAGAGATAGGCACAATTTATGGCCAGAATTGATAATCAGATCTAGGCTGCTATGGAAGCCAGGAATGCACCTCCTACACCTCCCACTCCACCGGTGCCAGCTCCTGTACATGCTGGCCTATCTACCTTTCCCACACCTGATGGGCCACAGGGGCACATGAATGTGTGGGCTGACCTCACAAAGATGATGGAGAGTGATGGGTGGTACGGATGAACAGAAAATATTGTGTGTGGGCTATCAGCTCCAAATTGAGGCGGACGCTTGGTGGAGGTCCACTGAACTATTTTGAGGGATACCAATCCCAATCCCACCTGGGAGGATTTCATGGAGACATTCTTCGGGAACTACTTCCACAAGAGCTTCATTGACAAAAGAGAGAGTGAATTCTCAGCTTTAGTGCAGGGATCCAGATCTGTATTGGAGTACCAACTGAGGCATGAGGAGCTGTACTACTTTGCTCCTGAACACATCAAGAATGGTAGGGTTAAGGCCAAAAAGTTTAAAAAGCGGTTGAGGCCTAGTATTAGTTCGACAATTGTCGGGCTTAAGTTGCAGACTTATGCTGTAGTTGTGCAAGTGGTTAAGTCTATTGAGAACCGGCATCGGGACAAGTTTACTGCACAATAGGGAATGGGGAAGAGACCAATGGGGACAACAGAGTCTAGGGGAACTTGTAACATTTTCGGGGGACCATATCTCAGCCCATCTCCAATTCAGTTCAGAAAGTCAGAAGCAAGTCAGACTTCCCAATCTTCTTGATCCAGCAGTGTGTCTCAATCTGTGGGATCGAACCCTCGATGCTTTCACTATGATCATCTAGGCCACTTGGCTAGGACATGCCCTCATCGTCAGCTAGGTGATGCACCTTATACATTACCCCTAGACCCCAGCAACTTACCCAGCTAGTCGACCACTACAGTCACAATCGGGCAACAGGCCACAGGGACGCGTGTTTGCTATGATAGCAGAGGATGCAGAGGATGCTCCAGGTGTGGTGACAGGTACCCTGTTGATTTCATTATTGCCTGCACATATATTTTTTGACTTTGAAGCATTCACCAGAAAGATGGGGATTCTATCCAAGAGCTTGACTCAATGCCTAGTAGTTAGTACTCCCACACGAAGTGTGGTAGGTTTGAGTTTAGTATAAGAGCCTCGTCCGGTAATTATTAGTAAACATGACCTGATTGCACACTTAATCGAGTTGGACATGACTAACTTCGATGTGATCCTAGGGATGGACTTGTTGTCCACTTACAAAGCCAGTGTGCTATATGCAGAGAAGATTATCTTCTGTCACACTCTGCCTCTAATAGGCCAAGACATACAACACTGGACCCATAATTACACTACTAAAGATTAGAGTTCATATATACATGTACAGTCCAACAATATGATACTTTACATAAGCTCCAGTGCTAATTAAGTGATAAGATATATTTACAATTGTCCAGGTGAGAATTACATACCTTACATAAAGAGAATATTTACACAGTTTACAATATCTCAGTAGTAGACTTTATACATCAGAGTATGCATCAGTGGAAATATATACACAAAAGACATAGGAATAGTATATCCTATTCCTCAGAAGAACTGGCCTCCATAGGCATAGTCGTCGCATCCGCAGTCGGGTCCATGTTCGATTTCATCTTCTTGAAGATTGGCCAAGTCATCCATGGCCACTGTCTCATGATCAGAGTAGGAAGTTGACAAAATACTAGCCTTGACATCTAGAAGGAGTAAATAAAGGGGGTGAGCTCATCATGCTCGGTGAGGGGGTGGGGGCAAGCAAGCAAACACATTACAAATGATGCAATGTATGCTCCACACCTTATATGATGCGCATGAGTTCATTTAACATTACACTACTTTCTAGTCCATTACTAAGTCTGAGTGTAGTGGTATAGTGTTATGCAACGTAGGTGGTATTCCCTGCCCTGTATGTTGGGCCTCAAGAATACAAGCTTGTTGTAGGCAGGAGTCAGCCAGTCCCAGAAAGAACCTCCATCCCCTATCTAACCCCTAGGTTAGTAACCCCAGGCAGGAAAGTGTACAGTACATCATACCCTACTGCTTCCCTTTCTGAGTACAATATGTCGTACCATGGAAGTGTACTGTTGATCAGGCATCCATGGGTCAGGATTAGTCAGTACCTATCCCCCTACTGACAAAGGGCTATAGCACTCGGGTGGTGATGTCCTAGCCCACAATTTCTACATGATGCATATCAAACATCAACCATTCACAACACAACCAATAACTGCAAGGCACTCACAAGTGTCCCGTCTTACTTGTCTTACCTTCTTTCAGCTATCAGATTTGCCAAGGCAATATCACAGTAATAATATTCATAATATGCACACAACAGTATGCATGATATACAAGCAAAATAAAATATTTGAAACACTCCATAAAACAAGTCAAGGCACCTACTCACCTTGGTGTCCAACTTCCAGAAAATTCAGTTCTTTGGTTTAATTAGGTGCTCTCACTGCAACTTATTTTCCTATTTCACAAGATATTCCAAATCATTATTTATAATAAAATATAAATCCTATAATTCTATCCTCAATTTTCCTAAGTATATCCTAGTTCCTAATTTTGGTTCGACATTTGACTATCCTTCCCTGTACAGTCTAGGTTTCCCTAACTTTGTTTAGTATTGGGGTTACTTGTGTTACATGTAGGGAACCACTAGTGGGTCCCATATTTGATCAGAGGTTCTTAGCAACCTATTCAAGATCACAAAACCCAAAGGCTATCCTCCATTCCCATAGGGTCCATGTTATTTTAAATCTTAAGAACACAGTTCCTAGCACAGGGTTCAAGGCATGTTGACCTGTTACACCGTAAAATACTGAAACCCTCTCCAAGGTCCAATTAATTACCCTAGGTCTTACATATCTCATTCGACAGAAATTTCAGTAATTAATTAAGAATTGAGACATTTTTGCTGAATTGGATCATTGCCCCTAATTTGGTTACTTAATTAGGGTTGGATACAGTGTTACAGTCATAGAATCTATGTTCCAGCCCTAATTAGACTTGTAATAAAATTTTAGGAAAGAGTTTAACTATATTCTCATAAAAATCTCAATTCCAATATGGAATAAACTTTTGTCCTAAGCCTTTTGGTAGAGTTCTACCTAATCAGCCCCATTCCAGCTTCAACTACATAGAATTCTGCTGAAATAATGAAAACCCTTTGCTCTAGGGTTGATAAGGACAAATTCCTTACTAACCCTAGTCCCTGATTCTTCCAAAATTTAGGGTTTTTCTTACTGGGAAGGGATTCTGCTCATAGGGATTCCTTGGAAACCCTTAATTGGCAAAAACACTGACCCTAACTATCAAATCCATGTAGAATTACCTATTTAACTCTAAATTAATCACCTAACTAGGTCAACTTAATAGTGTTACAGTGATGGAATCTATATTCTAACCCCAGTCAAGCTTGGCAATGAATTTCAAGAAGAATTTCAAACCAATCCTTATAAATTCCAAATTCTGAAATTGAATAAAATTATGCTCATAGGTTCTAGCTGAATTTCCTACTTGATTAGCCCTATTCCAACCCTGGTTGCATAGAATTTCACTGGGGTAGTGAAAACCCTATATTCTAGGGTTTACAGGGATGTGTTTTATTCAATTAAATCTTTGAACCCTTACTGAAATTAGAGTTTCTTATATAGGATAGTAATTCAGTTCTTATAGACTTGATTACAATCCCTAATTCAGCTGGAACTACTAACCCTATTAAAATTCATAAAATTCATTGTTATGCTGGGTAGAATTCCTACCTAACCACAAAATTGTCTAGTTGCTGTCTCAAAAGTAGTAATTCTCTCTCGATCTCCTCTTCTTCCCTTCTTTCCTTCTTTCCTTCTTTCCTTCTTTCCTTCTTTCCTTCTTTCCTTCTCCATTCTTCTTCTTCTTCTCCTCCTCCTTACTGTGACAGCAGCCAACAAAAATAAGGGTTGCTTCTCAGCCCTTAATCCCTTATATATAAGGCAGCCCAAACAGACCTAAGGGTATGTTTGGGTGGCCCTCTTAAGTTAATATAACTAAGGTTTGTTTGGCTAGCTCTCTTTTAAGTTACTTAATATAACTGGTTTTGGGTTAACATTTTATAATCTAACTTAGGAAATTCTGATTTCTAGGATAAAAGGTGATTTAGGACCACCAAACATACCTCCATCTATGGGCAAATGGGTAAAAATTTTACTGCAGAGAAGTGGGCCCCACAACACACAAACCCTAACATCTGCATATAATACCTAATTAAACTAATATGTAATTAAATTTGTAAAATTTAATTTCCCTTTTTATTTATTGGCGTAAAATATATATTTTGTATCTCAATTAGGTCTCTTTCCATAGGGGTATAATGGGAAATTGCACAATAAAGGTGTAGGCCCCACAGTGCAGAAACCTAAAAAATACATTTTGCCATACAAAACTGGCTGGCCGGTTTGGACCTACCTGTTTGGGTGGGATCATACCAACACTAATGCACCAGATCCCATCAAAACTTCGCAGTTAAGTGTCCTTAGCCAAGAGTTGTACAAGGATGGGTGACCCCCTGGAAAATCCTTGTGCTGCACCCCCCCTTTTTTTTCCTATACTTAGTCTTATAATTAACTTTACCTCTTTGTCCACACCTCGTGATGAGTTCCCCAGTGATATTGGCAGGCTGAACAGGAGCAAGTGGGGTCACTTCTGCCTTCTTGACACTCCACAGCTACCAACCATACCGGCATTGACTTCCTTTGCTCTTTCTTCTTGCTTGACCACAAATCGGTGTATAAGTATTAGATTAAGGTATTATATCTTTAGACCCCGTGATGAAGAAGAGTTCACCTTTGTAGGAGATAAACCCAAGAAACACAAGAGGATCATTGTGTCAGCTCCAATTGAAGAAGCTACTAGATTAAGGGTGTCAGGACTACTTAGCATCTATGACGGATACTGTGATAGTGGTTAGACCATTGACCGAGTTAGATGTGGTAAGGGAGTTTCCCGATGTATTCTCAAATTATTTGATGAGATTGCCCCCAAAATGAGAGACAGATTTTGTGATAGACTTACTCCAGGGTCGGCAGCTGTGTCAGAAGCCCCTTACTGCATGGCCCCTATAGAGTTGAAGGAGTTACAAGTACAACTACAAGATCTTTTGAAGAAGGGATTCATTAGACCTAGTGTGTCCCTGTGGGGAGCACTGATACTATTCGTCAAAAAGAAGGATGGAAGTATGAGAATGTGCATTGATTACCGAGAACTTAACAAGCCAACCATCAAGAGCTGGTATCATTTGCCAAGGATTAATGATCTATTTGATCAGTTGCAGGGTGCTAAAGTATTTTCCAAGATTGACCTTAGATTGGGCTACCACTAGCTCAAGATCAACGTTAATGATGTTAGTAAGACAACTTTTAGATCTCGATATGGACACTACGAGTTCTTAGTAATGTTTTTCGGATTGACCAACGCACTAGCTGCATCATGGACTTGATGAATCGGGTATTCTAGGATGTTTTGGATAAGTTTATGATTGTTTTCATTGATGACATCTTGGTATATTCCAACAGTGCAAAGGAACACGCCATCCACCTAAGACTAGTATTGTAATATCTAAGAAGAAGCGACTCTACGCCAAGTTCAGCAAGTGCGAGTTCTGACTTTCACAAGCGGCTCTCCTAGGCCACATTGTCTCAGATAAGGGTATAAAGGTTGACCTAGGGAAAGTAAAGGCAGTTTTGGAGTGCGACAGTCCCAAGAGTGTGGCAGACATCCATAGTTCTCTGGATTGGCCACATAATACAAAAGGTTTATTGAGAACTTCTCCCACATTTAGGGACCAGTGGCCCGACTTACACGAAAGGATGTGAAATCTCAGTGGCCTGATGGTTGTGAGAAAAGTTTCAAAGAGCTAAGACAAAGGTTGGTATCAACTATGATATTGACTATACCAACCGGTACATGTGGCATGATTATGTATAATGATGCCTCCAAACTGGGATTAGGTTGTATGCTAATGCAACATACGAAAGTCATTACTTATGCATCCCGTCAATTGAAGGATTATGAGAAGAACTACCCCACCCATGATTTGGAATTGGTAGCCATAGTTTTGGCCTTGAAAATTTGGTAGCACTACTTGTATGGTGAGAAGAGTGAGATATGCAGTGACCATAAGAGCATTAAGTACTTAACTCAGAAGGAATTCAATATGAGACAGAGGCATTGGTTAGAACTGATGAAGGACTTTGACTGTACTATCCATTACCATTGAGGGAAGGCTAATGTAGTAGCCAATGCACTTAGTAGGAAATCTCAGGCACTGACTCTTGCTTCACTGACCACCAATGAGCGTCTGATCGGAGAGGCTTGGAAATTGGATTTGGAACTATTAGTTGAAGGTGTCACCTTGTCACTATCGATATTGGTGGTGTAGCCTAGCCTAGTGAACTGGGTCACTATAACTCAGGTTACTGATGCAGAGTTGCAAAAGTTGGTATCACACATCAAGGGAGGGAAACAGAAGGACCAAGATTTCTCCTTAACTAATGAGGGAATCCTCAAGTTTAAGGGAAGGTTCTGATTGCCCGGTGATGGTGACTTAAGAGATACTATTTTAAGGGAAGCACAGAGCTCTCCATACTCCATTCACCCTAGCATCACCAAGATGTACAAGGACCTAAAAGGTTCCTACTGGTGGAAAGGAATGAAGAATGATGTAGCAACTCATGTGTCTAGGTGCCTCACTTGTCAGCAAGTCAAGGTAGAGAGACTGAGACCCCATGGGTTACTACAATCAATACTTATTTTGGAGTGGAAATGGGAGAACATCAGTATGGAATTTGTCATAGGATTGCCCTGCACTAGTATGGGCATGGATGCTATTTGGGTAGTTGTTGACTGATTAGGTAAAGCAGCTCACTTCATTATGATAAAGGTCACCTTCTCCATTGAAAAGCTAGCCAAGTTGTATATGGACAATATCATTCGTCTGCATGGTGTACTCGTTAATATCATCTCTGATTGAGATCCTAGATTTACTTCTAGAGATGTGTGCAGAAGGCTATCGGTACATAGCTGAACTTCAGTACGACATTTCACCCATAGACCGATGAGCAATCAGAGAGGACTATTCCGACTTTGGAGGACATGCTTTGGGCCTGTGCCCTTGATATGAGTTATAGTTGGGACAAACACGTCTCACTTATCCAGTTCTCCTACAACAACTATCAATCACCATCAGTATGTCCCCATTCGAAGCACACTATAGTAGGAAATGTCAGACTCCTCTTTATTGGGACGAAGCCGGTGAGCAGCATATGTAAGGCCTGAACTTGATACAGGCCACTAGTGAGAAGGTGGGTGTGATCATAAAGAGAATTAAAAAAGCTCATACCAGACAAAAGTATTATGCAGATGTCATAAGGAAGCATTTGGATTTTGATGTGGGAGGCAAAGTATTATTGCAGATCTCCCTAGTAAAAGGGGTGATGCGGTTCAGCAAGAAGGGAAAGCTGAGTCCTAAGTTTAAGGGACCATATGATGTGTTGGAGAGAATAGGATTGAGGGTGTACAGGATAGCCCTACCACAGAGTTGGAGGGTATACATAATGTCTTCCATGTATCAATGTTGAGGAAGTACATCTCCAACCCAACTCATGTCCTGACTTACATACCACGTGTGTTGAACGAAGATCTTGCTTATATAGAGTACCCTGAGAAGATTGTTGATCGGAAGGACCACATCCTCTATAATCATATTGCTTCTTTCATCAAGGTGAAGTGGATGAACCACCTGGAACAGGAAGCATCCTGGGAGCACGAAGATGAGATGAAGAAGCAGTACCTCGAGTTATTTGACTTACCTGGTATGTTCAATTTAATGACGAAATTCTTGTAAGGCGGGGGGAATGATACACCTGTGCCCAAACCTGGTAAAATTTGAACATTTGTGATAGGTCTTGGGCCAGAGGTAGGAAGTACCAATGGGTTCTGGCTTGCGACATCTCACTGTCAAAAAGGGAGTGATGACCCTACTTGCCCTTACATCTCTTGCCTATCCAACTGGAAGGGATTTAAACCTTCCGACCCTAAGCGGTAAGTGATCTAGCACTTCCCCACTCGAGTCCTGACACATAGTGGAAATTTGCAGAAGACCTTATACACATCCTAGGGCAACCCCTTTAGTGAATGGCCACAAGTGGATTGCAAGCTGTCAAGGCACATCACTGATTTGGCCATCGAAAATAGTTGGGGCTGAATCCGGTGGCTCCCTGGGCTGAAAATGGCTTTGATGCCCGTGGGCCCCATTACTCGTATAATGGCCAGCTCCGAATAACCTCTCACACTACCTTGCACCCTTCCCCATGAATTGTACACCCTATAGTCTATGGAGATGGGCCCATGTGTCCCGAACGATGAATCAACCCACTTGAGTCCCGGACATGTGTCCAACCAAATGGACCCTAAGGTCCTTACTTACTATATATAGGAGAAGTGAGTTCATTTCTCACTTCTCATTTGTCAAAACGTGGGAGTGGGAGAGAAGAGAGAAGAAAGGAAGAAGAATAAGAAGGAGAAGAAGGAAGAGAAGCTTGGGGAGCTTCCGGCTATGCACAGGAGCTTTCGGCTATGCACACACTTGTCGGTTGCCACCAAAGGTAGGTGCTACCTTTCCCAAACCCTCTTTCCCCTTCATTTGGGTTTTTGGACTTCGAGAAAATTAGGGAATCACCAAGTTGGACGGGTGAACCTCGACCCCGACACTTCTCGGAGGTTGGGAGAGTGTGCATCACACTCCCTCATGTGTTTGCCGAGCTCAAGCCCCCACAACATTTTTCACCAAATAGGGAGTTAGGGTTTCAATCGTTTGATTGCCATATCACGTAAACAACTCGGTGAAAATTTGATTTATTTGGCTTAAATGAGAGGTGGGAAGACCCCTACAACCTCTATGGATTGAATCCCAACGATTGGGCCCGAGCGGACAAACCCTAAAATGGTGGCACATTTCTGGGTTTACCATCGGAAACAACCATTGGAAACACATAGGGTGAATCTGGTGGGGGTGTTTCCTATGAACGAAACGCTCTTAATGAACTTCTACTAAGGCCAATGGAAACAACAGACCTATTTTCGGTGACACAAGTCTTGTTTCCGATGACCTATTTTCGGTGACATGTCCAGTACTATCAAAATTGACTGTACTTGTACCTTCTGGTGCAGACCTTGTCGGTCCCCCTCTGGTGTTTTCGACACTCGTTGATGCCCATTTACCCTTGTACCTAGGACAGAAACAAGCACATAATGGTGAGGTCTAACGTGAGTTGATATTGGTTGACAACTTGGCATTTCACCTGTTTGACCTACAACTAATGTGAGTGGTGGTTGACTTTAATTTTCAGAATGTTTAATATTTTAGGATTGTGTATATATTATAGAGATCCTGTATTGATTCTTTAATTACTTAAATGATTATGTGAATTGTTTAACATGCCGTGATGTATTTAAATTGTATAATATATGTCAATTTGGAATTGACTATATGTTGTGAAATGTGTGACTGGATCCAGTGTGGCCGAGGTGGTTCCAATACCGTGTTCACTGTGTGGATGATTACATCATGCATTGGGTGTGCATTAGAGTTGGCTATAGTTGTGGATGCACTTGTTGCTGCTGGTGATTCTGGTATTGTGTACTCTAAGGCTATACTTGGATATGGGTGTGATGTATTCCGGTATTACAAATCCCATATTTAATTGCTTATATGCTAGATAGGCTTGGACATGGATGTGATGTGGACGATGGTTGATTCCTGTATCGTTTGCCATACTATTGGTATCATTATGCAAGGCATGTAGTATATTGTGGTTAGGTTACATTCCCTATGCTACGGCCCCTTTCAAACAGGGGGTAAGGTGTTGAATAACCCAACTGTGGTATGTTCGATGAACCTTTTCGGAATGCCACTTTCGCGGTACAATGTGATTGTTGCCGGAGGCAGAAACTAGTTTGGCATGGCCAATGGTCATTCCGGTGCCGTGACCATAAGGAGGGGGTTATCGGGGGTTTGTTGGGTGACCGATGTGGGAGTTCCGGAACCAGGGATAAAACTTAATGCATCGTAGTAGCATGAACCCGACTTAGTCGTATGTTAGGTGGTTTAATATAAAATGAATTCATCATTTGCATCATGGACTATATGTATATGCTTGCATAAATCCCATGTAATACCCTAATCTGATTTTACACCTCTACTTGTGTACAAGCAAGAAGCCAGAGTAGAGGAAACCAATGCTAACTTGGATGGTAGCGGTAGAGTGCTAAGAGAACAGGAGTGACCCCATTTTCTCTTGTCAAGCCTGTCAACATCACTGGAAAGCTCACCAGGAAGTATGGGCAAAAAAGTAATTTCCTACTTTATAAGGGGCTAGGCATAAAAGGGAAGCATGATAGGTCATAGGGGGCTGAAAAAAATGGTCAAAGTGGCGGGTGCAAACTGGCCAGCCAGTTTTGCTTGGCAGAATGTATTTTTTTGGTTTTAGCACTATGGGGCCCACACCTCTATTGTGCAATTCCTCATTATATCCCTATGGAAGACCTAATTGAGGTATAAAATACATATTTTTTGCCAATAAATAAAAAGGGAAATTAAATTTACAAATATAGTTACATATTAGTTTAATTAGGTATTATATGCAATTTTCTGGGTTTTTGTATTGTGGGGTCCACACCTCTGCTGTGTAAATCCCCATTCTACCTCTATGTAAAGAGGCCCAAATGAGGTATAAAATGCACATTTTAATTTCAGCAAATAAATGGGGAAAAATAATTTATGAATTTAATTACATATTAGTTAATTAAGTAATATATAGTTATATATAGAGAATTAGACTAAGGTCAACCTCTATTTGGGCTGCCTTATATAAAGGGAAATAAGGGATGTAATTCACCCCTAAATCGTTGGCTGCTGAAAACAATAAGGAAAGAAGAAGGAAAAGAGAAGGAAAGGAAGGAAGGCTATTGCTGGACCATTGCTGCAATAGGTGAGTTTTATTACTCAATACAGTAGGAAGAATTCAGTAATTAAGCAAAATTGGTAGCTAGGTTTTAGGGTTTTACTCAGTTGAAGGTTGTAGTTAAGTCCCAATAAATTGAATATCTTCCCAATAGAAGAAGCCCTAAATTTTGGAGGGCTTAGGGACTGAAATTTGTTAGAAAATTGTCCCTGTAAACCCTAAAGTATAGGGTTTCTATTATTCCAATAGCATTCTGGGTAATTGAGAATAAATTAGGACTAATTAGGTGAAACTTTATCAAAGCCCTAGAACAGAAATTTATTTTAGGTTTTATTACTATGACAATTTAGTTAATTCTTTCCTTGGAACCTGTAATGAGTTTAATTTGGGCATGAATCTAATTCCGTAATCTTAAACCCTTGCTTTCAACCCTTACTCATAGATTGTTTAATTCAGTAGAATGGATTAAAACCAAGTTGGATTCCTGAAATTTTTATATAATTAATAGGGTAAAGCTTGGATTATAGTCCATAGGAACCCAAAAATGGGTCAACATGGAATCCAGTCCATTTTCTATTGATTCACTATGCCTAATAGAAACACAGAATAGGGATGTAGTCCAATTTGGGCCGTACAATATAGAGTACTCCAAGTACAATGGGCTGGTAGAATCAAATTCTGCAAAAAATAGGGAACAGACAGGTCCCGACTGACCAGCCGGTTGCTACCTAGGAAACCCGCCAATTTGGGTTCCAGTGGCCAGTTCTGTTGTACCATTGGTCAGCATGCCTTGGACCCTATGTGGGAACTGTGTACATGAAAGTTTCAATGAAATGGAACCCAAGGAGGTAGAGTACAATGTTTGGACTACTGATGTGACTCTAGGACATTTTACCTAAGTGCGGGACCCACTAGTGGTTCCCTACATGTAACCCCATAAGTAAAGGAATTTGGGAAACCTAGACTGTGTAGGAAAGAATAGTCAAATGTCCCACTAAATTGGGAATATGGATTATATACTTAGGTAGATTTGGGTAGATTGTAGGATTTTTATTTTATAAATAATAATTTGAAGGGTAATTTATAGTGCCACACCTAGAGAATGCCACTATCATAAGAACACCCCATCTCTTTCACCAAATTAGACTTAGACCCCCTATTGTCAGTCACTATTAAGGAATATACTTTTGATGCTGATGTCAACTATTATATTTTATTTTAAATACCAAAATACCCTTACTAAAAGCAGGGGTGGTGTCATCCTCATTGACGGTGGAACTTTTGGGCTGCTCCTCCATGGGGATAAAATTATCATACCTTTAAACAAGGGTGGCAAGGGCATCTTCTCTCATTGAAAACATCGTAGGAAGCCATGGGAGGGTCCTGCTACTGATGAGATAACCATCCCAAGATGCCCGAGGCTCGTCCCAAAAGTAGCGTGGATCATCGAAGGACATCTAACCAGCATCCAAAGAGAACCTCGGATCAATATTATAAGATCTCTGTCCCAAACCATAATCATCGATCTACATCGGTGATCTCCACGGTTGTGGCTCTTCCGCCACCATCTCCCTCCAGCGATGCTAATTGCTGGAACCCTGTTTTCATGGCACTTGAAGTGGAAAAATGGAAGTATGAATCTGTATCTTTCATTTTTACTGCAAATCCTTTTAGGAGCTTCAAGCACAAGGAAATTAGGCTTGCATGCTTGTTGTTTCCTTTTATAATTTTTGGGTGTAGAAGAGAGGTAGCTGAGGAGAAGAACTTCTAAAACCGCTCTCTCTCTCTCTCTCTCTCTCTCTCTCTCTCTTCATTTTCTTTCCATTTCGTGACTTGTCACTCCTACAATTGAATAAACCCCAGAAAAAAGAGGAAAATTTTGATTATTTTGAGAGGAAGATTTCCCTGTATTTCTTCTTCTTCTTCACTATGGCTACGAGAAGGTGGACCTTGCTCAAGGTCCTTGTTCTTGGAGACAGTGGGTACAATTTCTTTATATTTTTCTTTTCGCTTTCCATGGGATTCCTCTAGATCTTCGGTTTCTTTTCCTCTCAAATTGATTTGCTTTTGTAAATTCTAATGCCTTTTTTTTTAAAGGGTGGGGAGGACATCTTTAATGAATCAATATCCTTGAGTAACAATGGGGATCTACAAGACACGTTCTCTAATTTGTATATTGTCTATTCCTTTTGAATTTCTATTTTTCGCCAATTTGTCATTCGAAGAACAAACTGGAAGAACAAATAACAAGATGATTACAAACCCTAGCTGCAATTTCTTCTTCTTCTTCTCCTCTTTATCACAAATCAAATAGTTCCCCCATCGATAAATTGGGAAACAGGAAGAAAGAAATAGATACAGAGGCACCACTTCATATACCCAATCAATTGGTATTGGGTTCCTCAAAGTCTCCGACAGAAAGAATCTGGAGGTTGATCAAAGACATCCCATTGTCATCTCCGGTGAAGGTGAGTATAGGTAGGGGTGAAGAGGAATTGGGTTAAAACATGGGTTTTAATGAATAGGGTATAATAATCATTTTACCTTTTCAGTTAACAGTGACTGAAGGTAGGGGTGTCAATTTGTGGCCCGAACCGGCTAAACCGACTGGGACCGACCGTTTATAGACCGGCCCAGCCCGGACCGTTTATTAAACGTGTCGGGCTTGAGCCCGGCCCGTTTATAAATGGTCGGTCTCGGTTTTGCTACTTGAACCGTCGGGCGCCCGACCGAGACCAACCGAATAACGCCCGACCGAGACCGGCCTATTGTGCACCGACTTGGCCCGACCCTTTAATGATTGTAGAATACCTATTTTACCCCCAAAATTAAAGAATAAAAACTAAAAAGTAATGACATGTTCACATTTTAAATAATGGTTATATTTGGTATCATTTATTGATTTTTTGTCATTTTTTGGGCTTGCATGAGTGGGCCGGAATATAATAGCACATTTTAAAGAGGGCCCGTTTAAAAACCGGTTAAAGCTCGTTTAACATTAAACATGTCCGTTGCACGGTTAAGGCCCGACTAAAGCCCGATTAAGGTGGCCCGATTATAGCTCGAGACCGACCGACCGAATATAAAGTGTACCATGCCCTCAATAACTAAGCCCGATTAGTTAAATGGGCGGACACGGTGTAGCCTTTGAAAGTCTTCAAGCCCGATTAAGCCTGATCGAAACCGAACCGGCCCGACCGGTTGACACCCCTAACTGAAGGTAGGGGTCTGAGTCTAATTTTGTGAAAGAGAGGGGTGTTCTTATAATACTGACATTCTTCAGCGGGTGGCATTGTAAATTACCCTAATTTGAATATCTTGTGAAATAGGAAAAATAAGTTACAGTAAGGGAATCTATTTGAAGCAAGGAATTGAAATTCAGGAAGTTGGACACCAAGGTGAGTGGGTTGCCTGAATTTTTTATGGAGTGTTTATTATTGTAAATCTCACTTATGATTCATGCATTATGATCATGAGCAGTGGCCATGGATGTTGCCCAGTGGTTACTGTATGCATGTTGTGAATAGTTGATGTTTGGATATGCATCATGTAGAAATTGTGGGTTAGGTTATCACCACCCGAGTGCTACAACCCCTTGTCAGTAAGGGACAGGTACTGACTAATCCCAACTTACAGGGTAGGGAGTACCACCTAAGTTGCGTAGCACTATACCACTGACCTCAGACTTAGTAATGGATTAGAAAGTAGTGTAATGCTAAATGAACCCATGTGCATCATATAAGGTGTGGAGTATACATTGCATCATTTGTATTATGTTTGCATGCTTGCCCCCACCCCCTCATTGAGCATGACGTGCTCACCCCTTTATTTACTTTTCTAGATGATGAGACTGGTGTTTTGTTGCCTGCCAGGATTGATCATGAGCAGTGGCCATGGATTACCTGGTAAATCTTCTGGATGATGAAACCGACCACGGACCTGACTGTGGATGTGTCGATTGTGCCTACGGACGATAGTTCTTCTGAGGACTATGATAAACTATTCCTATGTATTTTTGTATATATATTTTGTCTGATGCACACTATGATGTATATAGTCTATTACTGAGGTACAGTAAACTGTGTAAATATTCTCTTGTTGTAAGGTATGTCTCTCTCGCCTTGATAATTGTAAATATATCTTATCACTTAGTTGGCACTGGAGCTTATGTAAAATATCTTATTGTTGGACCGTGCAAGTATATATTAACTCTGATCTTTATTAGTATAATTGTAGTGTTATGATCTGCCCTAGTCTAGATCCTGGGGAAACTAGCTGACTGGGTATGGTGAGGTATCCAGTGCCGTATGCCTTGGCCTATTGGAGGCAGGGTGTGAGAGAGTGGTATTAGAGCTAAGACTTGGGAAAAAAGTATCATAACCCACAAGACCTTAGGATATCCCGTGTCATAGGATTTAATAAATTAAAAGTTTCAAGATAAAAACATCAAATTTAGGGAAACATTGTTTATGGTAGTTAAGGATATCTAATAGAGAAGGGAAATGAAATATTGTATTTAAACTTTGAATGTATGTGCACTCTTGGTCAGACACCAAGACACTAATTTTATGTGAAGCATGTTGCATGACTCATCCTTGCTAAATATGTGTAGAGCCTTCGGTAATTAACCAATTATTTATCTTACAAAAATTCCCAAAAATGCCACCAAGACGTGCTCAACCTTAGTATGAGCTACATCCAAAGAAGAGGGGTCGGGTTGCTAGAGCTATCCCTTATGTGCTAGTAGAGGATGAGGCAGGAAGGGAGACTGCAACTGGGGTGACCTTACCCGCACATGCATCTGCCCCTGCAGCAGCAGCATCCGTGCCACCTCCCGCACCACCAGTACTCATAGCACAGGATGTGAGAGCTATTGTAACTAATATAATGCAAGATATATTAGAAGGGCTGCAGCATACCATGCAACAAAATATGCAACAACAACAACAACAACAAAGGGTAATGGTTGAAGAATTAGCCACTATTATACATGCTAGGGAATCACCAACAAACCATATATCTATGGCACCTCCCCCACTAGTCCCTACAGCTCCATCTCCCAATCCTTTATTTGCATTTGGAGTTCCAATCATTGCTCAGACTATCAATGGACAAGCATCCCAAGCAGCACAAGCTATGGGAACACTTACAGGGCAACAAACTCCAGAAACCCCTCCAACAATACAGGTGTGGACTGATATTAGTGAGTTGATGGAAAAGTTTTAGAAGTATTGGCCTCTACATTTCAGTGGGGTGGCACATGATCCATTGGCTCCTGCCAAATGAATAGAAGGAATGAACAATGCTTTTTTAGTTCTGGGTTGTAATGATGAACAAAAGATCTTGTGTGCCAGCTACTAGTTGCAGAATGAATCTCATGCATGGTGGAGAGCTACTAGACCCATATTTCTAGCAATACATCCACATCCCACTTGGGAACAATTTTTAGAAGTCTTCTATGCGAACTACTTTCCCATGAGTGTGCGGGAAAGAAAAGAATCTGAATTTATGGCACTAGTACAAGGGCTTAGATCAGTATTGGAATATTAGTAGCAATTTGAGGCACTGTACTACTTTGCACCTGAGCATATGAAGAATGATAGAGCAAAAGCTAAGAAATTTGAGAAGGGGATGAGATCCAGCATTGGTGCAATGTTGATTGCTCATCGCTTCAAACCTATGCTGAAGTCGTTTAGATTGCCAAATCAATTGAAGACAGGCAGAGGGAGAACTACCAACTCCAGGCAGCCAGGAAAGCCAAGGCAGTGGAAACTAGAAGACAGTTTGGGAAGTTTGTAAAAGGAGCTACATTAACTGCTATTGTGCCTAGGAAGACTGACTCAGGTCAAGCATTTACCCAGTCTCGTCTCTCGACCAACAACCACCATTACCTAGCCTATATCTATGAGGTGCTATTTATGTCAATAGCCAGGACATTTTTCAAGGTTTTTTCCTCAAAGAAAGCCAGGAGAGCTATATATGACTTCGTCATCAGCATCAACCAAGAAGCCACAAGCATCTGGAAAGGTGTTCGCATTATCAGCTGAAGAAGCTGAAACTGCTCCTGGGGTTGTGACATGTATAGTATTAGTTTCCACAGTATCAGCATTCAACATTTGTACAGTTTAACTATAGTGCATCTCATTCTTTAATGTCTTCACATTTTACTACAAGGTTGGGAATGGAACCGAAAAATTTAGTGCATAAATTGGCGGTTAGTACACCAACTAGAATTATAGTGGAATTAGAGCATGTGTATAAACCATGTGTAGTTCAGAAGTGTGGTTGAGATATGATAGCCCATTTAATCTGTATAGATGTGAAAGACTTTGATGTGATACTAGGCATGGACTGGTTATCTGCATATAGAGCTTGTGTACTCTGTGCAAAGAAGAAGATATTGTTTAGACCTCAGGATGGAGATGATTTCACATATCAAGATATGAGAAACAAGGCCAAGAAATTACTCATTTCTATCATACTAGTACAGAAATTACTTGAGGAAGGATGGGAAGCCTACTTGGCATATTTCAGGGATACTACTAAGAAAACTGCAACACTAGAAGAGTTGGAAGTGTTAAGAGAATTTCCTGACGTGTTTCCTAAAGATCCATGTAGTGTGCCCCTAGATAGGGAGATAGAGTTTGCATTGAATTAATACTTGGGGCAACACCTATATCTAGAGCACCATACAAAATGGTTCCAACCGAATTGAAAGAATTGAAAGATCAAGTGCAGGATCTACTGAAGAAAGGTTTTATTAGACTCAGTGTATCACCCTGGGGAGCTCTAGTCTTGTTTGTAAAAGAAAGTCGGGAGTATGCGAATGTGTATTGATTATCAGGAATTGAACAAATTGACTATTAAGAACCGATGATGACCACTTTGACCAGTTGCAAGGTGCTACCATATTCTCTAAAATTGATTTGAGATCTAGATATCATCAATTGAAGATTAAGGAAAGTGATACATAGAAGAAAACTTGCAGGACTGGGTATGGTCATTATGAATTTGTGGTTATGCCATTTGGACTGACTAATGCTCCAACAGCCTTTATGGGATTGATGAACAGGGTATTCCATGACATGTTGGACCAATATGTCATATTGTTTAAAGATGATATATTAATTTATTCCAGAAGTAAATAAGATCATGCTACTCATTTGAGGTCTGTGTTGCAGAGGCTGAGGGAGAAGCAATTGTATGCTAAATTTAGCAAATGTGAATTTTGGTTGTCATAGGTGAATTTCTTAGGGCATATTGTTTCTGCAAGAGGTATTAAAGTTGATCTAGGAAAGGTTAAAACTATGTTAGATTGGGATTTACCAAAGAATGTCAGTGAAATCCAATGCTTTCTGGGTTTGGCAGTGGCAGGTTACTATAGAAGATTTATTGAAAATTTTGCCTGGATTTCTACTCCTATGATCGGTTGACTAGAAAAGGAGTCAAGACTCTTGGGCTCTTGGCTCTTGTAGGAGAGAGCAAATGAAACCTTTCAAATCCGTGGGAAGCGACAGACTCCAAGTGAGCCTTATCTTCTTCTCCCATTCTCTCTTCATGAGAACTCGAGGACTAGGTGCCTCCTTTGATTGGATCAATGTTGTAGGATCATCAGAGGTAGACCCAGTCTCAATCAGTGCAATTTCTGTTATCCTAGTGATGCCACTTTCTTGGTCGCATTCTTTGGCTAACATTTTCCGTTGTTCCACTTCATGAGTCATGCAATCGAACTCGTCTTGGAAGAATATTTCAAGTCCTGGTTGCATCTTGGCGACGGTCACATTAAACCACGGCTCCACATTTCCACAAAAGGGGAAATCCTCTCCTTCTTTCACAAAGTACCCATTGAGAGTAGGGTAGTAAGTGACGGAGATCTTCCTAATCATCCTCAGAACTTTCTGCCCTTTGACAGTTGGAGGAGTGTACCCGAGACTATTCTTTCCTTTGTTTATCCCCAAACTAGGCTGCTTTGGAACTCCTTAGTGATATTTCCCCAGTCCCATACCAGGAAAATACTACATGTTCTTCATCATCTGATTCACTGGTGGACTCCAGATGGCTTCATAATTAGCTAGGATTTTCTCCTTTAGAGCTTCTTTGGCAATGGTTGTGCAAGTGGTGTCTATTTCAAAACCACTTAGTTGCACCTCCTGGTCTTGTTCTTACTCATTTTCAATGTTGGCCAGTGTGTTAACCACTTCAGGATCTTCGGCCACTAAAATCACCTTCCCTTCGTGAATGAACTTCATTTTTCAATGGAGACTAGAGGACACTGCCTTCGTAGGATGCAACCAAGGCCTTCCCAAGAGCATATTAAAAGCTGCCAGTATATCAATGACTTGGAAATCAACATCAAACTTCACCCGGCCAATCTTTACAGCAAGAGTAATGATGCCAAGGATCTTCCTCTTGGCATTATCGTATGCCCTTATGGTTTGGGTGGTTGGCCTCATTTCTTCTAAGTTGACACCGATACTCTTTGCTAATCTCAATGGCAGCACATTCAAAGCGGACCCATTGTCAACAAGAACATGGGAAACCACTTTGTCAAGGCATTCAATTGTAATGTGGAGAGCCCAATTGTGTTGGGTTTCCTTAGGAAGCTCAGAATCCAAGAACATCAGAGATTGCACTACATATGTTGCTCCTACTATATGTGTGATGTGCGTCAGATTTATCTCGATCGACACTTGCACATTAGCGAGAGACCTCAAGACTGCTTCATGGTGCGAAGGGGATGCCATCAACAATCCCCAAATGGAGATGTTTGCCTAGGATTTCTTGAGTTGAGCCAAGACTGGGTTCTCTGGCTCTTTCTTTACACTACTAGTTTTGACCTCATTAGCCCTTGGCTGCTCTACCACTAGAGCCTTGCCCTTGTAGTCTTTCCCACTTCTAGTTTCCATCACATTGATTGGTTTTTTCACAATAATCTTGATGGGATAACTATCTTCATCATCATTGTTGGTCAGGGTGATTATCCCCACTATAGAATCATCTTCTTCTGATTCTCCTTCGCTGCTTGGGGTGGGAAGTCGAGGACCTCCACTATCCACCACCCTGGCTCATAGCTTCTTGACTGCATTAGAAAGTTGTTGGAATGCAGCGTCTACTGCCTATGCAATTGTGTCATCTGGTCCTATTTCGTCCAGATCATCCAATTGCTCTCGGTAGGAAAGATCACTAATGGTTACTTCCCCCAACATTTTGTCAATTTCTCTACCCTCTCCTGCATCCTCAATGTGTTGGAATACACTTCACACTGCTTTTCTTCCAACTCAGATGTGGAATATTGTTTGTCCATATAAACTTGTGTCGGCTCTCCAGATTCCCCCTCATTTTCTGAATCGAATGTAGAATCATCTCCCTCCATGCATAGGGAAGGGTAAATGCCACTTGTTGGATCAGCTGCTAGGTCATAATTGCCAATGGCGTAGACTAAGAAACATGTTGGATGTTCTGGTGAGTAATATTTTGACTCATCTTCATAATCATTGTACCAAGGCCCTTGGTAGTCATCCCAATCTGGATACCCATCATCCTCTCGAGAATCAGAGTCATCTCCATCCTTCTCATCTTCATTTTCCTCATCATCATCATCATCATCATCATCCTCTTCTTTGCTGATTTCTCTCCCCCTTGATTCTTTATCAGATTCCTTTGGACCATCAAATTCTCCGGCATCCAAACACTCATAGTATTCAGAGCGTATGGATCAAAAGTTTTCCATGAGGTTGGTCCTATCATTGCTGGCTCGAAGTTGGACCAGTCCTGACTCATCATCATCTGTGTCACTCCCTATATGGATTAAGGAAGTGTATTCTTTGATCTGCTCCCCTATGGCTAATGTGGTTACTGCTCTGAGAAGATTAGCTGTAATCTCTTCAATTACCTATGGATTGTTTTCTGAAGTTATAGCAGACTGAATTAGAGAAGTGGGATCACTCTCCTGGTCTTCCCCTAATGCATTTACTGACCCTATTGATGAAGTCATCTTTGGGGAATCTGGTAGTGCAAGCAAATCCTTCCAATCGTACCCGTCCATCCATCCTTCTTTTGGGTTATAAACTGAACCTTGAGAATGGGATTGGTATGAGGGTGATAAGGGATATGAAGTGAGATGGCATGAAGATGATGTAATGTGAGGGGTAGGATATGAAGATTGAGGGTGATAGGATGAAGAGGTTCCTCCACTTTAATGGTGGGGGAAAGGTTGATGATATGACAGGGGCTGATAATATGGTGGAGGCTGATAATGTGGCGGAAGCTAGTAATGTGGTGCGGTGGAGTCTTCTGATGAGGAGGGATGGACGGGGGGCACCTGATCTTCTAACTCTTCCTCTGATGATTCTCTTCTTCTGGGGGTTCTTATGATTCCAACCCTTTGACTCATGATTTTCCTATAAGCGCGGGCATTCATATGATTCTTCTGAGCACTAGGCATAATGAGTTGAGTAGGGTCACTCTTGTAGTTTCTTCATCCAGATTGTCCACATGATCGGGGAGTGGATTGTTATTGACATTGGGAGGCTGCTTGATTTTGACCTCAATGGTTCCATTGTCTACCAAGTCCTAAATTGCATGCTGTAAACCCAAACATCTTTCAGTATTGTGCCCCTTCTAAGTGCGGTAGGCACAATACTTATGATCCCTATACCAAGCTGGAGGAGGGTTGCTGATCACTCTTAGAGCCACTGTCCCTAGCAATCCTTGCTTCTTTAACTTCTCATATACGGCCGTTATGGGCATTCCCAGATCAGAAAATTGTCTTCTTAGGCGAGGAGCCTTCTAGGTGGGTACGTTTGCTTGTATTATGAAGGGCTCTGAAGAAATGGTTGGTGAGACTGACTACTAAACTGCACTTACCATATTAGTTTCTGGACCCTTTCCCCATCCGACTCGAGTGTTCTTGCTTGGATCTTGGGAGGATCCTTGATACTGAGCCTCTCTTAGAATTCTATTCTCCACCCGTGTGCCGGTGGCTATCAAGGGATCAAAAGTTTACAAATGCTGATAGTAAAGAACATCATAATAGGGCTTTGACAAGTTCTCTATTAACATCTTTACCTGCTCTGGTTTTGAAGGCCTATCTGCCATCTTGGCAGCCTTGTCTTTAAATCTCATCAAGAAGGTGACGAATCCTTCTTTAGGCTGTTGCCTCAACGTCTCAAGCTCCCGACGTTTCACATCCACCTCAGTATTATAAGAGTACTGATTGGTGAAGGCCTTTACTATCATCGCCCAATTCTGAGTTTGTGATGACTCCAACTATGTGAGCCACCTCAATGCTGTTCCTGATAGGGTTAACATGAAGGCTTGCCCCATCTGGTTATCTGTAAGTTCCCATGATTTGGCGATGCTGAGGAAGACCTTGAGATGAGCCTTGGGGTCTCCTGACCCATCAAATTTATCAGTATACCACTTGAATTTTTTTGGAATTCTTGCTCCAGAGAAGAAACTCATTTCCTCTGAATCCACTGCTTGGCCTTTGAGCATTTTCCTGCTCGAATCATGTTCTCCAACTTCTCTAACTACTCTCTAAGCTTCTTTTCTTTCTCCGTCTCCAGAGGCTCAAAGCTAACGTGTGCTGCAAATTCCTCTTCTTCATCTTCGATCACTACCCTAGGAGGAGGGACCCTAGAATAGGCCCCTCGTTGACCATTGGGAAGGGTAGGTGAAGATCCTCTCTGACAGGTTGGCCGGACATGCTCTGGTTCCCCTGAGTCTACTCGGGAAGAATTCCCACGATGACCTGTACCTCTATTCTAGTCCACATCTCCCATTGCCGATGCTGGATCTGTGATACCCTACTTTTAAAACCTGGTTTACTTACATGGTTGACCCAGTTTAACCATGCAGGACTCGAACCAGAGAGGGTTAAGGAAGGTTCCCTATGGACCATGATGGCAAGGGTGACTTTGAACACAGATTAGCCAGACAAGTCCGAGTCAGTACTAAAGGTGACGGGTGTAACAAAGCCGTGTACATGCACGTATCATAAGGCCATGTTACGGGTAATGCTGGTAAGTAGCCATTTCCTAAAATGTATACGTATTATATATCTTGTGCCGAGAGTGAGATATATGCTGAGAGTCGAATTCCATCGAAATCTCAATTGTTTGGCTAAGTTTTGACCAACAGGTGGGCGGTCATAGGTGAGCGAACCCACCCATGTGGTTACTAAATATTGTCTAGTATCAATAGTACTTATTGTTTTTCTTTTTCTCATTTAATGCCTTAAAGAGTGGGTGAGAAAAGTAAAGAAGAAAGAGAAAAGAAAGGAAGAAAAGAGAACGAAGAAGAAGAAAGGAAAAGAAAAAGAGGAAGAAATGATTTTAAGCGACGCCGAGGTTTGATCTTCTCATTCTGGCACCGAAAAAGTGATCCCCAACACGAGACCTATGATTTGAGGTGAGTGAAGGTTGTACTTCTTAAACTTTTACAAAACCCCAAGTGAAACCCTTGATTTGGGTAGAGTTCCATGAGATCTTGTTAATCCCACTTGAGATGATGAATGTAAGGTTTAATAGATGGTCTATGTGTTGATTTTGAAGGTTTAAAGAAGTGTATGCAAGATTTGAGAAGCATTGGTGATTTCTTGAGTTAAGAGGTGATTTTGGGGTTTTGGAAGAGTTCTTGAGCAAAGAATGTAAGATTGATTTTCAATCCCTGAATCTAACTTAGATCTAGGTTAGAATCATCTTATGAGACCTTAGATGTGTGGAAAATGTGATTGGAGTAGCCCCATTTGGATTTCCTAAGGTTGACGAGTGTTTTAAGAGAGAAAACCAATTTTTGCACCAACAGGTGGGCGAAGACCGGCGGGCAAACCCGCCCACCTGTTGGGGCAAAACCTTAATCCCAATAGGTGGGCGAAGACCAGTGGGTGAACCCGCCCACCTATAGGGGCCCGCCTGTTGGGGCAGAACCTTAATTCCAACAGGCGAGCGAGGACCGGTGGGCTATCTGGCCCACCTGTTGAACTAGTGGGCGAGGACCGGTGGGCTATCTGGCCCGCCTGTTGAACCGATAGGCGAGGACCGATGGGCTATTTGGCCCACCTATTGAACCAATGGGTGAGGATCGATGGGCTATCTGGCCTGCCTGTTGAACAGGTGGGCGAAGACCGGTGGGCTATCTGGCCCGCCTATTGGACCGATGGGCAAAGACAGGTGGGCTGTCTGGCCCGCCTATTGGCCCACCAGTCAGATTTTTGAGCCTGAATGGGCCCAAAATAGGCAGGCAACCTTCTTTTATGATTTTAAACATGATTTAAACATTAAACCTCGTTAGTTTTGATCCTAAGGTGGTGAAATGCTAATCTCATTAGCTTATGATAGGTTCCACTAGAATTTACGTTTCTCACGCCGGATTTCACCTGTACCAAACGTGAGCTTTTGTACCCAACAAGTAAGTGGCGAGAGGACATTTGACTTTATTTTAAGGCATATCTTTGCATCATTAAATTGTATCTAGACTAACCATGTCATCATGCAATTTTTTTGTAGATTAGTCGTCCTTGTATGCCATTCGTACGCATTTCTTGTGCATTATAAACAAATGATTTATGATATATGTGTTGTACTTTATATTCTCAATGCTAAATGATTGATGTGCTTATGTGATGAATGATTGGATTACTGTGCGTGATGCATTATTAGACTAGACGTCGTAGTCGGTTTGGAAACGAGTGCATTGGTGGCCCGTGGTATGGGACGTGGTGGCACTATACAATCGTACTTTGTCATATAGGAGCATGCAGTTTAGGATTATCATTCCCTGTGCTACGACCCTTCCCAACAGGGGTTGAGGTGTTGGGTTATCACTTGGGGGGAAGCAGTGGTCGCGGTTGTCGGGTCATTGTGGTGGTTAGACATTCGTCTGGCTGGTCATTAGGACAGTCGGCAACCTCAGTGGTATATTCAAGAGGGCCAATCGTACTGCTTTTAAATTGTCGGGGTTGGCACCTTTACAATTTTGTCATTTACTTTTATATTGAGAGCTGGTGGTCGGCATGCTTTATTTTTTCTGAGTACTCACAGTGGGCCTTATCCGACAACCCTATAGGCGTATCGTGGGATGGAGTTCGTGACTGGTACCCGGGGCATACGCGCACTGTGGTTGTGAGTAGTACATAACCTAAGACTTAGTAATGTTGTTTAGGTGGATAAGATTTAAAATGAATTTCATTGCATATAGTGCATATGGATGTGAATGTTTGTGTGGTCTTTCTTTTCACTTACTGAGCTAGTGAGCTCATCTCACGTGCACACCTCTTTTACATGATTTTACTGGTCACCCACCTGAAGATCAGGAGTCAGGCCCCACAGTCGAGTTTCCTGTTGAGGATTAGTGGGTTCCTGAGGAATATGAGCATGGTGCTGATTGCATGTGCGAGGGCTGTGCTGCGGGACCGCAGTAATGACACCGTATAGGATTTCCCTTTTGATTTTTGATGACCTCCTCTTTTGTGTACTTGATATGTAAATTGTTAGTCTTTTATGTAAATATCATGCCTGCGGGCCCACATGTACTTAGCTATACACTACAATTTGGGTATCCAGTATATTGGGGATATTTACAGGTAATTTAAGTCTTTCGCTGAACTTTTGAACACTTATCTTAGATGTGGGTATGCTATGGTGGGATAATGTATCAGATGATCTTGGTAGGTTTTGGGTTAACCGGAGTTAACTCGATCACCGGTCCGATTCTGTGTGAATGGGGCATGACAACGGTGGTATCAGAGCGTGATGCTCTATCCACTCACAACATACCATTTAAACTCCATAGAATCTATAATAGGAAATGGGGTTGGGTAAATGAAAAACACTTTAAAGAATTAAAAGCCAAAAAAAAAAATGGTTGCATTCAATTATTACATTTCATGGCATGCATGAGAGAAAGTTTGCTTGGAATAAATAAAAGATCAGTTATTTGATTGCATAACCCATCGAGTACGGATTTAACAAAATTTCGACAACATAACAACGCTAAAACAAAATTTCCAAAAATTTTCAAATAGAAGCACCTGATAGACAACATACATATATGAATAAGCATAATCAACAAAGGTTAACTAACGTTGTTACAACCAAATTACAATAAGTTTATCAAGCAGACAAAACTAACTAAAAGTCACCAACAACATCATAACACCACACTAGCAAGTCCAAATTACAGAGAAAAGTACAAAAAAAATGTCCACCATAAATACATAAACAACATAAAGACAAGTAAAAAAAAAAAAAAAAGGGTTGATTATTATAGGCAAGCTAAGTTCTCAGAGACCCTCGTCATCATCTAGCTCTACTACTCCATCCCTCCTAGGCCTCGATTTAACTTTGAGCCGACAATCGTAGTAATCAAAACTCGCATTCACTAGTTGTACATCCCTCCGGAGTCGGATAAAGTCCGCTGAAATAGCATTGGCCGTTGTGTCCAAATCCTCGTTCAATCTTAGGAAGGAATTCTCTAATGTAGCTTGCCTTTCTAAGATATTTTCCTCTCTAGTAGCACTCTCATCTAGTCTTCTCAAAAGCTGATCTTGCCCATCTTTTAAGGCCCTCATGCTGGTCATCATGCTCTCAAAGTCAAATGCACCACTCTCAGGTGGTGGGGCTCTATGTTGTGGGTCTGCAGCCCTAGCAAAGTCAGGATCAGCATCCCTCAAATCAAGAGGCTCCTCCTCCAGGATATCCTCATCCAGAAAGTCCTCTTCCTCGAATTGAGGAACATAATCCTCGTCCTCCTCACTATTCTCCTCCTCCTCCATGTGGACATCCTCCCTGTGGACATCCTCCCGGTTCCTGCCTCCTTGAGCTCCTACCCTCTGAGGCATATCCATAAGAGCTTGGAGACCCATCCTGCGTAGGTTTTCCCTGCTAAATTTGTCTGCTGGAGACTTTCCCTCCTCACCACTCAAATCCACCCCAAAGAACTTGAAAACCCTAGTGAGGGTCCTACCATATGGGAAACCTTCATCCTCAGAATGTGTGGCATGATGCTCCATAGTCTTAAGTATAATGTAGGGCAAGTATAAATGCTCGGCACCTCCCTCTAAGGCCTTGTAGATGCAGAAGGCTATGTAGGTTGTCATGAAGCTCACTTGGTTTCTATGACCTCCTCTAGGGAGCAAATTAAATTAAACCAAGCGAGAAAATACACGAGCCTCCGGGTTTTATGTCACCTCAGAATCCGGATGCACCTTGCTGCCACTAATGGTCTCGTAAATGTGGTCATGCATCTCCGAACTTAAGGATGGACCCACGGGCTTACTCCTTGGGGGGCTATAGAATTGATGCCCAACTGATGACATATCTAATATTCTAGCAAGAGTGTCCACAGTCAAATGAATGTTCACCCCTTTCACCATATTGGTGATTGAGTACTCCCCATAGTGGTAAGAGACCTCCAAATTACAAAAAAAAAATCAAACAAAGTGTTCATAGCATGGGCAGTCAATATTAAGGATGGACTACCAACCCAGTGCAGTAAATCTCTCTTGTAGTTGAATCTTATTGAAATCACAAGCTACCACGGTTTTCTCCATCATTACAGACCTTTTTAGGAAGGTCTGCCAATTCATTGCTGCCCTCATACTCCGGAAGAGTCTCTCATCATAGTCTAGAAGATCTATGGGGGCATGTCCTTATTGCCTTGTGCGAATAGCTGAGGAACTAGTCCCTACACCTTTCCTTTTTGAAGTTGTGGCCCTACGTCTGTTAGAAGAGGATGCGGGTTCCTTGCCCTTGCGAGAAGACATCCTAGTAAGAAAAGAGAAGAAATAGTGATAAGTAAGAATGTTGCGTGACAAAGGAAGTAAATAGGAGGGTGAGCAAGCACATGTAAATGCACCCAAATACATAATGTGGATCATTATAAAAAGAGGGGTGGTTAAGCCATGGATAAATGAATAGAAGGAAATCCCCAAACATGACATCCACTAGCATGTTGCAAAATAGAAGAGTAACAAAGGAGTATAAAGCATGGCAAGTGAGAAGTGATGGAAAACCTCATAAGAATTTCCTCATGTGGGGTAATTGGTGTCAAATGGTAGAAATCCCCCAATGTTAATATACAAGTTCAATCCAAGAGAGTGAAAATCCCATAAAAGTGTGGAAATTGAAGCTTACATGTCAATGATAGTAATACCTATCATTATACAACCAAGAATATGCAAAAAAATTCTATTATGACATTGAAGTGCAAGGAATGAGAGAGAGATTTCCATTTTTGGAGAGAAAAAAAAAATTTCATGATCGTAGGGGTCATCGAGGCATGCCACCAACAAGTGTAAGTCAAATATCATTGCACCAACAATTAATGGTAAGTGATTCAAAGTTGTTCACAAGTATGGAACAAAGTGAAGAGAATCATAGAAACCCCAAAATTTTTTTTTTTCAAGAAACCTAACACAAAAGAGATGGATTTTCATAGAAATGAGATGGAATTGCAAGCATATACAAGTTTCCATGATCTTTCCAACAATGTAAGTGCAAATCAAGGATAAGAAATCCCAATTGAGTTGTTAGTTGGGGAGAAAAGAGAAGAAATAGAAGAAAACCCCAAATTGGAGGAATTAGGGCACGGTTTGGGATTTTCTCCCATAGATTGGTTAGTAAAGCCCAAAACTATGAATGAGTCACAAAGGAAGCATCATATTCTCATGGAATGACTATTCTATGGAAAGAGACATGAAAGAAGTCAAGTTTTGGGAAGTATGGATGGATTCAACACCTAAAATATATGTTCCAAGAAGAGAAATGGAGAAGAGACTTACTTGAGAGTGAAAGGTGCTTGAATCTATCAAAATCCGCGGAATCGTTGAATGAAATCGTGAGTGGATGCATCAAGTATCCCTCCAAAATCGCCTTGAGTTGAGCCTAAGAGTAGAAGATAGGAGAAATAAAGAATGAAGAGGCTTAAAAGCCCCTTTAAAGCCGCCTCGGGTTGGACCGACGGGCCCCGACCCGAGTCGCCCGTTGGTGGTCGCCCGCCGGTGGCCGCCTGCCGATAGGAACAAAAACAAAATTATAAAATAAAATAAAATAAAATAATAATAATAATAATAGGAGAAATAATAATAATACATTATAAAAAAATCTAGCAGGGGGTTGCGCCCCCTACACCCCCGCTATGCCGGGGGGCCTCCTGCCCCCCTTGCAACCCCCACGGCCCGCTAATCGGCTAGCGGGACCGCCGTCCTACTTGTCAAAGTGCTAGCATAGTACTCTCGGGGCTAAGCTGTGGCCGAATGCAAGACATCATACACTATAATACCCCGTGTTTTGGCATATGATTATGTGGCCAGGTTGAAAGCTTAAGGCTAATCTAAGAGTTTGTGAACCATAGAGTGAAATTGATTTCGTGGGCTATGTTATAGAATGGGAAATGATTATGTGTTTACGTAAATTCTAAGGTACTTAACCAATGTTTTGTGTACGGTATGATCCAGGTGCAAGGACACGATGGTACGCACTAGATCCGGTAGCAATTCTCGAGGAACCTCACGTGGTCCTTGTCCTATCGGTCGATCACCAAATCCTCGAAGGTCCCGCTCTGTGGGGTAAACCCCACTTCCACAACCTTAAGAAACCCTTGACCAGGGTGTGGCACAAAGGGACCCACCTGTGACCACACTTCTGGATCCTCCACCTGTCATCACTCCGAGTGATGTTGCGACCATAGTCCAGCAGTCACAGCAAGCCTTCCAGCAACAAATGCTCTAGCAGCAGCAGGCATTTATGGCTACTATGCAGTAACAGTTAGACCTTCCTCAACCCAGTCAACATCCTCAGATAATTACTCCACAAGGCCCACCTGTAGGGTTTGGTATGGGACCACAAACTGGAGGAGCACCACTTGGTATGACACCACATGAGCAAGCCGGAAGTACACCTCCAATTCTGCCACTCAGCACTCCTCCATATATAGTGCCCCCTCCATACCCTTACTATCCGGCATATGCACCCAATTACCCATCGATGAATAGTATAAAAAGGTAGTGGAATCTTTCAAGAGGAACTTGCCACCTGTATTCTCTAAGGTGGGGATTGATCCCCTAAAGCCGAACCAGTGGATCCAAGAGCTGAAAAAGATATTTGAGGTAGTTGAGTGCACTGAGGCGCAGAAGCTTATTTGTGTAGGGCTACAAATCAAGAATGAAGCCAACTCTTGGTGGCAAGCCTCTAAGCCTATATTGTTTGCCGCACATCCGGAACCCACATGGGAGCAGTTCAAGGAGTTATTTTTGGCAAACCATTACCCTCGTAGCTTCAGAGACCGTAAAGAGATGAAATTCATGGCCTTGACTCAAGGGAATAAGACTATCCTTGAGTATCAGCAGCAGTTTGAAATCTTATTCCATTTTTCCCCCAAGCATATGAGGTCAGCTGAGGAAAAGGCTGCAAGGTTTCTGAAGGGAATAAAGGCATCTATTGGGTCAGTGCTCAAGGTCTTAGATTTGACAGATTATGGTCAGATTGTGCAAAAGCCTAAAACCATGAAAGATAAGCAGAAGGGAGAACAATCCCTCACACCAGGATTGTGGAAGAGGACTAATCTATTTTCAGACATGGGTAACTCATCCAAGGTATACCGTGGGTGGTATAGTTTTGGGCCTGCATACAAACAGCCCTATAGGCCATCTGGCTACCCTCCTCGACCAGCTGGTGGTCTGAGCTCTACATCTTTTCACCCGAACACTAGTACAGTGCCTACAGTCATAAGGCCACCCTGTCCCCCATCTACATCAGGTCAAGTACAAAGGGTCCCTGCCCTAGTTTCGGTGTTACAAAGTCGTTGCTTTAATTGCCACTCTTATGGGCATTTTGCCAAAGATTGTCGAGTCAGACAAGCCTTACCATCCAGTCAGCCCTCTGTGTACAGACCTCCCTTAACTCGGGGGAATCAACCGCAAGGAAGAATGTATGCCTTATCAGCTGAGGAAGCTGAGGCCAGCACAGAAGTGGTAGCAGGTACATTTTAATTAAAAATTTTCCTTATACTAAATTTAGATGACCTGCTATACTTATATGCATTGTTGCACTAGGTGTTCTACCTATATCGGGTATACCAGCCTATGTCTTGTTTGATTCAGGAGCTACACATTTGTTCATATCTAAGAGATTTTTTGAGAAACTTGGTATGTCACCCAGGACACTAGATCATGAGATAATTGTTAGTATGCCTACATATAAAGTTACACAGTTGAAGGAGGAGTATGGGTCATGCCCAGTTGAATTCAGTGGAAAGAAATTGGATGCACAACTCATCAAATTCAACATACAGAATTTTGACGTTATACTGGGCATGGATTGGTTGTCGGCCCATCGAGCAAATGTGATGTGTGCCAAAAAACTAATTAGGGTGACAAATGAAGAAGGGAAAGAACTGGTATACCAAGCAGATAAAATAAAATGGGCTAGAAAGGTCCTCATCTCCGCTCTTCAAGCAGTAAAGTTGTTGGAAAGTGGATGTCAGGGTTACTTAGCATTGGTACTTGATGTTGATGCAAAGGTTACACCTCTAGAAGAGGTATAGGTGGTTTAAAAATTTCTCGACGTCTTTCCAGATGATCTGACGCAGCTACCGCCTAATAGAGAGTTCGAATTTGCCATAGACTTGATTCCTGGAGCAGCTCCAGTGTCTAAAGCTCCATACAGGATGGCTCCAAACGAATTGAGGGAGTTACAGACACAGTTGCAAGAATTATTGGAGAAGGGGTTTATTTTCCCAAGTGTTTCACCTTGGGGTGCCCCAGTATTGTTTGTCAAGAAGAAGGATGGCAGCTTGCGTACGTGCATCGATTATCGAGAATTGAATAAGCTAACCATTAAGAACCGGTATCCATTACCATGCATTGATGATTTGTTTGACCAACTACAAGGTGCAAAGGTATTTTCAAAGATAGACCTTAGATCTGGCTATTATCAGCTCAAGATAAAGAGCGGCGACATACCCAAGATAGCTTTCAGGACTCGGTATGGTCACTATGAGTTCCTAGTGTTATCTTTTGGATTAACCAATGCACCGGCAGCATTCATGGATTTAATTAATCGAGTATTTCACGATGTCCTTGATAAATAGGTAATTATTTTTATTGATGACATCTTGATCTACTCTAAGACAGAAGAGGAGCACACTCAACACCTGAGGATGGTATTACAGAGGTTGAGAGAACAACAATTGTTTGCCAAATACAGTAAATGTGAATTTTGGCTTAAGCAAGTTGGATTCTAGGGACACGTAGTGTCTAAGGATGGAATCGAGGTGGATCCTGATAAGGTGAAAGCAGTAGTCGAGTGGGAAAACCCCAAGAACGTTACAGAAATTAGAAGTTTCTTGGGTTTAGCTGGGTACTACTGGCGCTTCATTGAGAATTTTGCTCAGATCTCAGCACCAATGACTAAGTTAAACAAAAAGGGGGTAAAATTTGAATGGATAGAGGAATGTGAGAAGAGTTTTCAGGAATTGAAGAAAAACAGCTGGTGTCAGCCCCTGTGTTGACCATCCCTGAAGGCACAGGTGGAATGACAGTCTACACTGATGCTTCTAAGGTTGGGTTGGGTTATGTTCTCATGCAACGCGGTAAGGTGATAGCATATGCATCCCAATAACTAAAGGAATCTGAGAAGAACTACCCCACTCATGAATTGGAACTAGCCGCAATCATTTTTTCCCTAAAGATTTGGCGACATTATATGTATGGGGAGAAGTGCGAGATATACAGTGATCACAAAAGCCTTAAGTACTTTTTCACCCAAAGAGATTTGAATATGAGGCAGAGGAGATGGCTTGAGCTCATGAAGGATTATGACTGTGACATTCAGTATCATCTTGGCAAGGCTAATGTAGTGGCAGATGCGTTGAGTCGGAAGGCACAGACTGTGTCACTCTCATACATAGCAGTCAGCCCACAACTCGTACAAGAGGCGATGCTAATGGATGAAACCCTCTTATATGAAGGATCAACCTTAGAGCTTGAACATCAACTAGAAAACATTAAATGGTTAATTGTATCCTTGGCATCTCTACAGGTGCATCCGTCTATTAGGCAAGAGGCGATAATGAAACAACCTTTGGATCCTGAGTTGCAACGGATCAGAATTAAGATTCAAGAGCAAACAATGAATAACCCTGACTTCGTTTTAGCCAACGACGGGGCATTATTGTTTCGAGGTAGGTTGTGTGTGCCTGATGATTTGGAAATATAAGACAAGATAGTGCATGAAGCACATAGCTCTGAGTACTCACTCCACCCAGGAAGTACGAAGATGTATAAGGACCTCAAACAAAACTACTGGTGGCCAAACAAAAAAATCACAATAGCCCTATATGTGGCGACTTGCCTTACATGCCAAAAAGTAAAAGCTGAGAGGCATCAACCTTATGGTACTCTTCAGCCACTCCCAATACTAGATTGGAAGTGGGATAGGATTACAATAGACTTTATCACTGGACTACCACGCACATCTAAGGGGATGGATGCGATTTGGGTGATAGTTGATCGGCTTACTAAGACTGCTCATTTCATTCCCATCATGACCAAATTCTCTATGGCCAAGTTAGCATAACTTTATATGGATAACATAGTGCACTTGCATGGAGTGCTAGTGAACATTGTGTCAGATAGGGACCCAAGGTTCACTTCTAGATTTTGGAAAAGTTTCCAGCATGCTTTGGGATCACAAGTGAACTTGAGTACTACCTTTCACCCACAAACTGATGGTCAATTAGAGCGAACCATACAGATATTAGAAGACATGCTCAGGGCATGTGCAACGGAAATGAGTGGTAGTTGGGAAGAATATATACCCCTTATGGAATTTGCCTATGACAACAGTTATCAAGCTGCAATTGGAATGGCTCCATATGAGGCATTATATGGTAAGAAGTATAGAACTTCTCTGTATTGGAATGAGGTAGGTGAACGCCGAATGTTAGGACCTAAAATGATACAGATGACATGTGACAAGGTCAATGTTTCTCAAGATTTCTCCTACTAAAGGGTTGCATAGGTTCCATAGAAAGGGGAAGTTGAGCCCGAGATACATTGGCCCATTTGAGATTTTGACTCGGGTTGGCTCAGTAGCCTACATGCTTGCTCTTCCACCTTCACTCGGAAATGTTCATAATGTATTCCATGTATCCATACTGAAGTGATACGTTCATGATCCATCGCATGTGTTACCCATGGAACCAGAATATCTAGAAGCGGATATGACCTATAAAGAGCAGTTAGCCGAAATCTTGGACCAAAAAGTGAAAACCCTTCGCAACCGATCCATTTCCTTCGTAAAGGTGTGATTGACTAACGATTCACTTGAAGAAGCATCTTGGGAGAAAGAAGATGAAATCCAAGCCAAGTACCATCATCTTTTCGAACAACCAGGTACTCTAATTTCAAGGACGAAATTTTCAAAAAGGGGAAGGTAAATGTGATACCTTACTTTTAAAACCTGGTTTACTTACACCGTTGACCCGGTTTAACCAAGCAAGACCCGAACCAGAGAGGGTTAAGGTGGGTTCCCTATGGACCATGATGGCAAGGGTGACTTTGAACACAGGTTGGCCAGACAAGTCCAAGTCAGTGCCAAAGGAGACGGGTGTACCTAAGCCATTTACATGCACGTATCATAAGGCCATGTACGGGTAATGCTGGTATGTAGCCATATCCTAAAGTGTATACGTATTATATATCTTGTGCCGAGAGTGAGATACATGCTGAGAGTCGAATTCCATCGAAATCTCAATTGTTTGGCTAAGTTTTGACCAACAGGTGGGCGAACCTGCCCACCAGTGTGACCCACCCATGTGGTTACTAAATATTGTCTAGTATAAATAGTACTTATTGTCTTTCTTTTTCTCATTTAATGCCTTAAAGAGTGGGTGAGAGAAGTAAAGAAGAGAGAGAAAAGAAAGGAAGAAAAGAGAACGAAGAAGAAGAAAGGAAAAGAAAAAGAGGAAGAAATGATTTTAAGTGACGCCGAGGTTTGATCTTCTCATTCTGACACCAAAAAATTGATCCCCAACACGAGACCTACGATTTGAGGTGAGTGAAGGTTGTACTTCTTAAACTTTCACAAATCCTTAAGTGAAACCCTTGATTTGGGCAGAGTTCCATGAGATCTTGTTAATCCCACTTGAGATGATGAATGTAAGGTTTAATAGATAGTCTATGTGTTGATTTTGAAGGTTTAAAGAAGTGTTTGCAAGATTTGAGAAGCATTGGTGATTTCTTAAGTTAAGAGGTGATTTTGGGGTTTTGGAAGAGTTCTTGAGCAAAGAAGGTAAGATTGCTTTTCAATCCTTGAATCTAACTTAGATCTAGGTTAGAATCATCTTATGAGACCTTAGATGTGTGGAAAATGTGATTGGAGTAGCCCCATCTGGTTTTCTCAAGGTTGAGGAGTGTTTTAAAAGAAAAAACCAATTTTTGCACCAACAGGTGGGCGAACCCGCCCACCTATAGGGGCCCGCCTGTTGGGGCAGAGCCTTAATCCCAACAGGTGGGCAAAGATCGACGGGTGAACCCGCCCACCTGTAGGGACCCACCTGTTGGGGCAGAACCTTAATTCCAACAGGTGGGCAAGGACCAGTGGGCTATCTGGCCCGCCTGTTGAATCGGTGGGCGAGGACCGATGGGCTATCTGGCCCTCCTGTTGAACCTATGGGCAAGGACCGGTGGGCTATCTGGCCCGCCTGTTGAACCTATGGGCAAAGATCGATGGGCTATCTGGCCCGCCTGTTGGCCCACCAGTCAGATTTTTGAGCCCAAATGGGCCCAAAACGGGTGGATAACCTTCTTTTATGATTTTAAACATGATTTAAATATTAAACCTCGTTAGTTTTGACCCCAAGGTGGTGAAATGATAACCTCATTCGCTTATGATAGGTTCCACTAGAATTTACGTTTCTCACGCCGGATCTCACCCGTACCGAACGTGAGCTTTTGTACCAAACAAGTAAGTGGGGAGAGGACATTTGACTTTATTTTAAGGTGTGCTTTTGCATCATTAAATTGTATCTAGACTAGCTATGTCATCATGCCAATTTTTTGTAGATTAGTCATCCTCGTATGCTATTCGCACGCATTGCTTGTGCATTCTAAACAAATGATTTATGATATGTGTGTTGTACTTTACATTCTCAATGCTAAATGATTGATATGCTTATGTGATGAATGATTGGATTATTGTGTGTGATACATTATTAGACTAGACGCCGTAGTTGGTTTGGAAACGAGTGCATTGGTGGCCCGTGGTATGGGACGCGGTGGCACTATACAATCGTACTTTGTCATATAGGAGCATGCAGTTTAGGATTGTCATTCCTTGTGCTACAATCCTTCCCAACAGGGGTTGAGGTGTTGGGTTATCACTTGGGGGGAAGCAGTGGTCTCGGTTGTTGGGTCACTGTGGCGATTAGACATATGCCCAGCTGGTCATTAGGACAGTCGGCAACCTCAGTGGTATATTCAAGAGGGCCAATCATACTGCTTTAAAATTTTTGGGGTCGGCACCTTCTGTCATTTACTTTTATGTTGAGAACCGATGGTCGGCACGCTTTACTTATTCTGAGTACTCATGGTGGGCCTTCTCCGACAACCCTATAGGCGTATCGCGGGATGTAGTTTGTGACTCGTATCCGGGGCATACGCGCACTGTAGTTGTGAGTAGCACATAACCTAAGACTTAGTAATGTTGTTTAGGTGGATAAGATTTAAAATGAAATGCATTGCATATAGTGCATATGGATGTGAATGTTTGTGTGGTCTTTCTTTTCACTTACTGAGCTAGTGCGCTCATCCCACGTGCACACCTCTTTTAGATGATTTTACAGGTCACCCGCTTGAAGATTAGGAATCAGGCCCCACAGTCGACTTTTCTGTTGTGGATTGGTGGGTCCCTGAGGAGTATGAGCACGGTGCTGATTGCATGTGCGAGGGTTGTGCTGTGGAACCACAGTAATGACACTGTATAGGATTTCGCTTTTTGATTTTTGATGACCTCCCCTTTTGTGTACTTGATATGTAAATTATTATTCTTTTTGTGTAAATATCATGCCTGCGAGTCCACATGTACTTAGTAATATACTACAATTTGGGTATCAATTATATTGGGGATATTTACAGGTAATTTAAGTCTTCCGCTGAACTTTTGAACACTTATCTTAGATGTGGGTATGTTGTGGTGGGGTACTGTATCAGATGATCCTGGCAGGTTTTGGGTTAACCGGAGTTAACTCGGTCACCGGTCCGATTCTATGTGAATGGGGTGTGATAGGATCATACCTCGGGTCAGCTCTGGGAGGGTTCTGAAGTGTATGTAGTATCTAAGCTATCTCTCTTTTGACTTTAGACATTTTTATCTATAAGGTCTCCACGGGACAGACCCAGGCCTGTTCGGGTGTTTCTATATCGGGTGGATTCATGCTTAATGGGTTGTAATCACTTGGTAGTAGACAATCTCGAAGAGATGACGGAGGTGATTCTGGATTTAGGCGAGTCAATCGATCACCCTGACATGTCTAAAGGGACCGCGGTGAATACTTGAGATGGGAATTGTGCCTGAACCAAAAGTGGTTTATTTTAGGATTCTTGAATTCCCAACCCCTTGTTCACACATTCACTAGATTATCAACCAATGATCCATCCAAAGTTAGTCCACTTAATGATAGGGAGTGGATAGGGTTTGATGCCCCTGGTCCACCCAATGTCTTAAGTAGGAGATTCATACAAATGGCTCATCGAGAGTATTCCCAAAAGACATTCCATGTAATAAAGTCATGCTTTCCTTGCTCTTTTTCCCACTAGGTGTCCTTCCTCCTGATTTTCTCGGGACTTCTCGGGACTTGACGTGGCTCTGGTGGGATTTCCCCTGAGTCACGTATCTGGACTTTTTCCTTAAGGAGGAGAGACACCTTTTATCCAAAACCCAATTTAGGAAAGCAATTCTTTACTACGGGAATATAGTGTAGGAACATTCCTTTTCAAGACCGCAAACAAGTTCTATAATTAGCTTGTGGTGCTCCTAGCTTCTTCATCTATTTTCTACATGATGCAAGCATGCGGTGAATGCAATAGGACCGACAAGGCTTCCTTGATAGGATCTATATATGCAAGGTACGTGATCCTTTTGATATACCTATAGGTACGAGATCAAGGGGGTGACTTCCTTGCCCATTACTCATGACTACACACGAGGTTAAGCAATTGGCCATGGGGTGGTGGAACCGTGAGTGATTGTGTGCAAAAGTGTAATGTAGGGTAACCATCATTCGATCTCAGAATGCCGTAAAGTGCTCAGACCCCCCCGAGGGTTCTGGCACAAATACGAACATCCTCGCCATTTGATGATGCATTCGATCTCAAAATGTTATAAAGTGCACGGACCTCCCCGAGGGTGCTGGCACAAATACAACATCCTCGTTGTTTGATGATACCTTTCATTCTTGTACAGGAAACGGGTATCATTTGTTCTCAGAGTACTCTCCATGACATGTACTAACCTCCCAAAGGGTACGGCTCCCTCACCAAATGATTTCACTATGAGCATGATGCATGATTCGGTTAGCGAATACAATTACAAACACGGTCTTAGACAAACACGTTTTCAAACAAATGTGGTGGAAAATGTTCTTGCATTTAAAAGTAACATCTAGTATTTGAAGCTTGACATCAGTCCCCAGTTGAGTCACCACTATGAGGGTAACGGCCAAAGATGGATCCCCGCCCTCTCTCCTCTTTCTCCCTTCACCTTCGTGGTGAGGGGGAGGTGGCTAGCGACGTGTGTGCTTCACTTACGGGCCCCGCACCACCGTATCACCGCTTGGAGGGTGGAGGCCTATTTCGCAAGGGTGTAAAATTCATCATTTGAGATGGGGGTTTTGATGATGGTCTAATTTGGGGATCGGGATCATACAAATGGGGTTTGGAGTCGCCACCTAGGGTTATGGGCCTAGGACCCAGGGGTGGGCCCGATTCCTGAGAAAAGGGCCCGAAATTTGGTATGGTCTAGAGATTTAGGGTAAGTGTCAGGTTATAGAGTTGGGAAGGTGTTAAGCACCCAATCGTCCTGGTTCAACCGATCTTCTTGCTAGATGCTTGAGAACGAACATTTTCCACAATTATTACTATTCCACATGTATGGCTAAGTTATCACACATATATACATTAATTGAATTCAAGCTATTATATACACTAAAATAAGACTTATTAGATGTCTACATTATGCTTGAATGGGGAAAGAGATTATATCTAAATTGGACCCCTGTTTCAGGTCAAGAGGGGTGGACCCCTGATTGGTACCAGCCCGGATTGTCTTTTGTATTCTCCTGGCTCAGGGGAAGATGGTCTTGACCTCCAACTTCCTTTCTTGAGAGATGCTAATTGTGATAGTATCCGGACAGAGTTTCGACTAGGAATGATTGCTTTCAGATTTGGATTCGGACAGAGCTTCGGCTAGGGAAGACTATTTTCGAATTTGGATTCGGACAGAGCTTCAGCTACGGAAGGCTATTTCTAGGCTTGGGATGAGGTGGCACTCTGGCAGAGCTTCCGCTGGGGATAGGCTAAGGGAGGGCTAGGCTGAGGTGGCACTTCGACAGAGCTTCCACTGGGAATGGCTATTCCTAAAAAAATTACAGGGACACTCGGACAGAGGTTCGACTAGGAAAGGTTATTTTCAGGCTTAGGATGAGTTGGCACCCCAACAGAGCTTCCGCTGGGAATCGCTATTCCTGGAAAGATTCCAGGGACACTCGGACAGAGGTTCAACTAGGAAAGGCGATTTTCAAAAAAAAAACAAGCTGGCCTAAAAATGGATTGAAGAACTCCAAAGTCCCGAAGAACACTTTGAAGATCTGAACAGAGTTTCAGATCTTAACAAAGATCTCTTCGTAGACCCAAAGAACCTCAAAAAAAGGGGGGTTTCTATCTCAAGAATGCTCAAGAACACTCAAGAACACTCAAAGGAGGTGACTCAAGAACATATTGTTTTTTGGTAAAAACTGGATCTAACTAAGGTTTTGGATTGAAAATCTTTAAGATCCCAAAGAACACTTTGAAGATCCAAATGAGTTTTTGGATCTTAATGAAGATCGCTCCGAAGATCAGAAGAAAATCAAGAAGGGGTAGGGGAAGAAATTTTCACTCTGAAATGGATTCAGGTGTCTGTTGGTGTGTTTTTTCTAAGGGAGAGGGGGGTATTTATAGTTTTTTTTAACCAAGTAGGAGAGGGGGAATCCCTTCATCCTGTGGACGAAAGGGGGGCTCTTGCCTAAAGTGAAGAGATAGGATTTTTGTCCAATGGGTAAAAGGGGGGTTGAAGGCAAAAATGGGTGGGGAGGGCTTTTGTCCAGTGGGTAAAATGGGGTTTTCAAAAAAAGGGGAGTAGAGAGAAATGTTAGCTTGGAAAAAGGTGATTTTCAGAAAAGTGGGAGGAGAGAGAAAGTTTGAAAATAGTAATTTTTGAAAAAGTGAGAGGAGAGAGAAAGTTTTGCTAGAAAAGGCAATTTTCGAAAAAGCGAGAGGAGGGAGAAAATTTTGTTGAAAAAGGTAGTTTTCAGAAAAGCGAGAGGAGAGAGAAAATTTTATCGAAAAAGACATTTTTCAAAAAAGCGAGAGGAGAGGGAAATTTTTGCCAGAAAAGGCAATTTTTGAAAAAGAGAGGAGAGAGAAAATTGTCGGAAAAGGCAGTTTTCAAAAAGCGAGAGGAGAGAGAAAATTTTGTTGGAAAAGACAATTTTCAAAAAAGCGAGAGGAGAGAGAAGGTTTTATCGGAGGTGCAGGTGATGTCACGGGTGCGTGAATGCATGGGTGTGCGGGCCATGTGCATGTTGTGTGGGCCATGTGCACGGTGTGTGGGCCATGTGTGCATGGTGTGCGGGCCATGTGTGCATGGTGTGCACGGTGTGCGGGCCATGTGTGCACGGTTTGCGGGCACAGTGTGCACGACGTGCGGCTGGGGCCTGCACACTGTGTGGCAGGGCCTGCACACTCTGCGGTAGGGATGCGCACAACGTGTAGCAGGCCCGCGGATAACGTGCGGCAGGCCCGCGCAAAGCGTGCAGAGGGGCCACGCAGAGCGTGTGGCGGGCCCACGCACGGTGTGCCGCAGACCCACGCATGGTGTGCCGCAGACCCACGCATGGTGTGCCGCAGACCCACGCACAGCGTGCAGCAGGCCCGTGCACAGTGTGCAGCAGGCCCGCACACAGCATGCGGCCGGCCTGTACACAATGTGTGGCAGGCCCGTGCATAGGTGTGCGGCCAGGCTGGGCTTGGGCTGGGCTGGCTGGGCTGGCTGGGCTGGTTGGCTTGGCTGAGCTGGCTGGCTTGGCTGGGCTGGATGGCTTGGCTGGGCCGCCTGGTTGGCTGGTTGGCTGGCCGGGTCGGTGTGCTCAACATACTTGTGGAAAAACATGATTTTCCAGGAATGATTGCCGGAGATCTGTCGGTCCTATTTTGGCGTACCATATATCGTCGGAATTGTATTTTCGAGTACTATTCATCTGTATGGTCATCTTAACCAGATTCCTTCATATATGAAAAGTCAAGATTGGACCCCTTCCCTCCAGCATGGGGATTTATAGGGTTTCAAACCCAGGAGTGTCTTAGGGTTATCTGGGTAGGTAGGGGATGAATTTTAGGGTGTTTGGGTCAGGTGAGGGATTTTTTCAGGTTTCCAGTGGGACTGTCCGTGTGCGCGGCATATGTGTAGGAAGGCGCGACATGCACCCGAAAAAATGTGATTTTCTGGGAACGATTGTCGGAGATCCGTCAGTTCGATTTTGGCGTATCATATATCGTCGGAATCATATTTCTAAGCACTATTCATCTGTATGGTCATCTTGACCAGATTCCTTCATATATAAAAAGTCAAAATTAGGCCTTCCTCTCTCCCGCCCGGGGATTTCCAGGGTTTTGGGTAGGGGAATGTTTCCATCAACATCTCTATCGGTCGAAAGTCGGAAGTCACGTCTAAGATCTATATTTCATCATAGCCAGAGGAGGGTGACAAAATTGGGTGTCTACAGGGGTATATAAGAAGGACTGTTTCTTAAGGGGGCGAGCCCTTTGGAGAAGAACTCTCCCTTGTCATATGTGTGTGGGGGTTCCTGGGGTGCTTTTGAATCATGTGCTGAGCTAAGCCGAGCCAGGCCAGGTCGTGGCCGGGGTTGGGGTCGGGGTCGGGTATGGGTGTGGGTGTCAAGAGATGTTTCTTTTTACACAAAATCTAAATTTGAGTTTTTGAATTTCAAATTCAGAATATATGAACCCATGTGTATACATGAAAGTTACCCATACATACTCCTACACCCATTGGCATAAGACATGTACCTATACTTCTACAGACACCCCTGTACTTGTACAGACACCCCTGTACTTGTACAGACACCTTCTCATCCATAATAATATAGTCCAAAATGAAATCAGTCTCGTTAACGTTTTGGAATCCTCTCTTTTGGGATAAAGTGCTCTTTGCCAATATTATTTACTTATTGTTCTGCAGAAAACAACCTATGTTTTGCCAAAAAACATTTTGTTTTCTACCTTTCGTACACAGTAGCAATACTGAGTATTACCTTCGTTCTTCCCTATTGCAATCACTGATTGGAGTTGTACCTTAAGTGATTGGAGAGTTGCTTTATCTTGGAGGTGAGGACTTGTGGTCAACCCAGTTGCATACAGATACGGGATGTTCAAATACCTTAAGAAGAGTATTTTATACGACTCAACTCTACACTTTTGGAGGTCTTCTATTTACATTTTTGCATCCTTATTTTGATCTGTAAGTGATACTCTCCTTCTTCATTTAATAGTATTCATTAAGTGTTTGTCAAAGTCTTATACCTATTGTCTAAATTATGTTTCTTACAATCTTAAGGTATTTGAAATTGAATAGGTAAAAGACTATGGCCAGTGATTCAGAGGATACACATAATGCAAATGGTGTCACACCAACACTCCCTAACAATGTTGATCCAATACTGCCTACTGATTTCTCTACTCCAACCAATGTGGTACCAACAGTTGAGACACTTCAACCTATTATGGAGAGGATGAAGATTGTGGTCGAGTTTGATAAGATTGACCAATTTAATGGTCAGAATTTCAAACGGTGGAGACAAATGATGCTATTCGCTTTGTCTCAACTTGTGATTGCCTTTGCTTTGATGGAACCAAAGCCACAACAAACTGAAGATCCAGTTCTTGAAGCCAAAAGGCTTACATGGGTGGAGGCTGATTTTCAGTGCAAGAACCACATTTTGAATGGCCTTTCAATTGAATTATACAGTGTGTATAATTCTTTTGAGTATGCTCATTTAATGTGGAATGCACTTACAAAGAAGTATACACTTGATGATGCAGGGAGTAGCAAGTATGTGGTCTCAAATTTTCTCAATTTTTTTATACTTAAGGGAGAAGAAATATCACCCTGAATTGATAAGTTTTAGGTCTTGGTTGGTAAGTTGGAAAAAGAGAATATCATTTTGCCGGATGCATTTGTTACCAATTCCTTAATTGAAAAACTACCCTCCTCTTGGAATGATTTCAAACTAACAATGAAACATAAGTGGAAGGAGTGGACATTTGAACAAGTGGTGGTTCGAATTAAAATTGAGGAAAGGAACAAGGTAAAGGATAAGGTTGAGGCAAGTAGCTCTCAAAAATTGAAGGCTAACATTGTTGAGATTGGCAAACAAAACCAATCCAGCAAAGGTCTTCAAATCAAGAAAGACAAAACTTTCAAGAAGAAAGAGGGTAAATGTTTCGTTTGTGGAAAAAATAGTCATTTTAAGAATGAGTGTCAAAACAAGAAGAAGATGTCGGATAAAACAAAGATTAATTTACTTGAAAGTGACATCTTCACTGCTATGATTACTGAAGTCAATATGGTTGAAAACCCTAAAGAATGGATAATAGATACAGGTGCCACTAGACACATTAGTGGAGACCGAAATGTATTTATTAAATATTTTCCTATCACATCTTGTGATAAGTCTTTATGGGAAACTCCCAAACTTCAAGTGTCATGGGCAAAGGGCAAGTCGCATTGAAACTATCTTTGGGAAAGACTTTGGTTTTGGATAATGTGCTTCATGTTCCAGATATTCGTCAAAACTTGGTATCGGGACCACTCTTGAACAAGGCTATAATGAAACTATCTTTTGAGTTTGATAAGGTTATTGTATTGAAGAATGATGTCTTTGTTGGAAAGGGTTACTTGAGTGATGTTCTATTTGTATTAAGTGTTTCTAAAATAATGAATGAAAAATCTAGTGCTTCTATTTACTTTGTGGATTCTTTTGAATTATGGTATGGTAGATTAGGTCATAGTAGTGCTCCTTACATTTCTAAAATATGTTAATTGGGTTTAATTAAAGGAACCATTAAACCATCATTGAATAAATGTCCAATTTGTGTGCCAAAAAACCCCACAAATCTGTAACAAGGCAAAGTGGTCTTCTTGACCTTATACATAGTGATCTATGTGACTTTAAGTTTTGTGAATCTAGAGGTGGTAAGAAATATGTTATGACATTTATTGATGATTATTCAAGATACACTAGATTTATTTACTTAATTCTAAGAATGAAGCAGGAAATGCTTTCATATCTTACAAAGCTGAAGTTGAAAATCAACTAGGTAAAAAAATTAAAAAACTTAGAACTGATAGAGATTCAGAATACTTTAGCAGAAATGAATTTTGTGAAAAACATGGCATCATATATGAAATTACACCTCCCTATCAACCTAAATCATATGGTATAGCCGAAAGGAAGAACTGAACATTAAAAGAAATGATGGATTCCATGTTAATTAGTTCGGGATTACCACTTGACTTATGGGGGAAGTAATTCTATCTGCTTGTTATATTTTAAATAGGATACCCCACAAAAAGACTGGTATGTTACCATTTGAGTTATGGTTCGGTAAACAACCTGGTTTAAATCATTTAAAGTATGAGGTTACCTAGCTAAAGTGGCAATTATAGAACCAAAGAAAAGAAAGGTTGGTCCTAAGACTTTTGATTGTGTATTCATTGGATATTCAAAGCATAGTTCTACATACCGTTGTATGGTTCTTAAAACCATAGACGAAGTATGTGAAGGGAACAATAGAGTGAAATCTAGGGATGTTGAATTTTTTGAAAATATATTTCCTTTTAAGACAAACTTATTAGAAAATAAGGAACATAGTGATGATTTAAGCTTAGGAGAAAATGTGCCAAAAGAATCTGATCCTACACCTAGTAAAAATGAAGGAAGTCAATTAAGGAGGAGTAAGAGACAAAAGAAGTCTACTTATTCAGATGATGATTGGCTTGTCTATCTTGTAGATAAGGACCCTCTTACATATAAGAGGCCATAACATCTCAAGATGCAGTATTTTGGAAGGAAGCTATAAAAAATAAAATAGATTCCATATTGTCCAATCACACTTGGGAATTAGTTGACTTATTCCTAAGGTCTAAAGTGTTAGACACTAAGTGGATATTTCGAAAGAATTTGAAACCCAATGAATCACTTGATAAGTTTAAGGCTAGACTTGTAGTCAAGGGCTTTAGACAAAAGAAAAATATTGATTATTTTGACACTTTTGCTCCAGTAGCTAGAATCACTACTATAAGAGTTATGATTGCAGTGGCTTCTATCTATAATTTGGTAATTCACCAAATGGATGTGAAAATAGCTTTCTTAAATGGAGACTTAGAAGAAGAAATATATATTAAGCAACCAGAAGGTTATATTGTTCCTGAAAAAGAAAATAAAGTATGTAAGCTTGTTAAATCTTTGAATGACTTAAAACAAGCGCCAAAGCAATGGCATGCAAAAACTTGATATGGTGCTACTATCAAGTGGATTTGTTGTGAATGATGCCGAAAGATATTTATACAGTAAATTCCATCATGGTAAAGTTGTTTTCATCTTACTTTATGTGGATGATATGTTAATAATGGGTACAAGTTTAGACATAGTTAATCAAACTAAAAAACTGCTTATGTTCAACTTTGATACAAAAGATATGGGTGAAGCTGATGTGATTTTTGGAATCAAGATCATCAAAAAAAGAAGAGAGATAATTTTATCTCAGGCACATTATGTAGAAAACATACTTAAAAAGTATAGTTATTTTGACTCATCTATTATTTAGACACCTTTAGAGATGGGATACCATTTACAAAAGTATTTGGGTGAACCTTTAAATCAAAAGAAATATTCATAAATCATAGGTTCTGTTTCATATTTGATGAATTGTACTAGGTCTAATATTGCATTGACAGTTGAAAAACTGAGTCAACAAACTCACAATCCAAGCAAAGAGCATTTGCATGCCTTTGACAGGTTAATGAGATATTTAAAGGGTACAATAAATTATGGACTTCACTATAGTGAAAATCCTACTATTTTAGAAGGTTATTGTGATGCTAATTGGATAGCAGACACAAATGAATCCTTAGCAACTAGTGGATATGTGTTCACACTAGGAGGTGGAGCGGTTTCATGGAAATCGGTATAACAGTCCTGTGGTATAGGACCCACCATGGAAGCGGAATTCATCGCTTTAGAAAAAGCTGAAACTGAAGCTGAATGGCTCAGAAGTTTAATGACAGATATTCCATTATGGCCTAAACCAGTGCCTCCCATATCACTTCATTGTGATATTCAAGCAGCAATAGCTAAAGCAAAGAGCAGAGTATATAATGGAAAAAGGAGACATATTCGTCTCAGGCATAACCTTGTAAGGTAATATATAAATGAAGGAATTATAGTTATAGATTTTGTGAAATCAGAAAGTAACTTAGCAGAGATGTTCACAAAGCCAATGCCTACAAAGGTTATTCATGATTTATCTAAAGGAATGAGCTTAAAGACTATGTTATAGGTTATGTGATGGACACCCAACCTATGTGAAGAGGTAAAATCTTGAATTAGGTTCAAAAGGTACAAATGAAGTCACTAGATTACTTGTCTAGTACTACTAGTTGAGTGTTCATTCTGGTTAGATGGAAAAGTAATACCACCACAAAGAAAATAGGATGAGTTATGAACTCTTAATTAAGCGGAATCTCATAAATAGTAGTGTGTTAATTGTGGTGCACACTATGCGCTGACTTAAGTGGATGTAGGAGGTGTGACCACCTACCGGTGAGAATTTTAAAGACGAATTCTCTAAACATCCATGAGACCAAGATAAGGGACAAGGCCTGAAACAAATGTCCAATTTTTGTCATGAAAAGGGAATTTCCGAATGTCGACTGGTAGGATATAGATGGTGAGCTAGCCAGCTATGACAAAAAGGAAAGGTTCAAGAAGTTTGACTTCACCCGTACTTTGTAGCGTAGTTCATCAGACCTAGTGTAGGTTCAAGTCCTGAAGACACCTGCAATGACGTGTCCTACTATGTTTAATATACATAGTGTTATGACTGTCTATTGACATTTTTTTAAACTTGTGGGGAAATTATTGGATTTTATATTATAAAATATAAAATTACTTTAGTATTAAAATTTCAAATAATGTCAAAACTCTTTTTCCCCCTTTTTGCTTTTTAAAAATTGTTTGTACACAAGTAAGGACAAGTTGAAAATGAGCTAAAGTAAACTTTTCACAAAGTTTAATCCCACATTGGTTTTAGATGAAAGGTGTGAGGGGTATATAAGAAGCATTGTTTTTTAAGGGTGCAAGTCCTTTGGAGAGGAACTCTCCCTTGTCATGTGCGTGTGGGGGTTCCTGGGGTGCTTTTGAATCGCGCACTGAGCTGAGCCGAGGCAGGCTAGGCCATGGCCGTGGCTGGGGTCGGGGTCAGGGTGGGGTATGGGTGTGGGTGTCAAGAGGTATCTTTTTACACAAAATTCGAATTTAAATTTTTGAATTTCAAATTCAGAATATATGAAAGGACCCATACATTGACCCATATATATACATAAAATTTATCCATACGTACTCATACACCCATTGGCATAAGACATGTACCTGTACGTCTACAGACACCCCTGTACTTGTACAGACACCTTCTCATCCATAATAAAAAAGTCCAAAACAAAATCAGTCTCGTTAATGTTTTGGAATCCTCTCTGTTGGGATAAAGTGCTCTTTGCCAATATTATTTACTTAGTGTTTTGTAGACAAACAACCTCTGTTTTGCCAAAAAACATTTTGTTTTCTACCTTTTGTACATAGTACCAATATTGAGTATTACATTTGTTCTTCCCTATTGCAATCACTTATTAGAGTTGCACCTTAAGTGATTGGAGAGTTGCTTTATCTTGAAGGTGAGGACGTGTGGTAAACCCAGTTGCATACAAATACAAGACGTTCAAATACCTTAAAGAGAGTATTTTATATGACTCAACTCTACAATTTTGGAGGTCTTCTGTTTATATTTTTGCATCCTTATTTTGATCTGTAAGTGATACTCTCCTTCTTCATTTAATAATATTTATTAAGTGTTTGTCAATGTCTTTTACCTATTGTCTAAATTCTATTTCTTATAATGAACAAAAGTGTCAAAAATTGGTCAAGTGTTGGTGCCAAAATTTTAAATCCCATACTTGTTGACGTGGCTATCCGCGTATGAGAAAGAAACGTGGGTTGACAACGAGGTTTTCACCACCCACAGAGGCATGATACCTATACGTGAACGCAGTTGGGGACGTGTGTGAGGAGAGCTATGGCCGTGGGACAAGTGTAATGAGCACATTGGAGACAAGCTTAGTGGGAGTAGTGGACTAATGGCATACATAGGAAAGCAGTTGAATGCACAAACTATTTAAGGTAGAAGAAGTCAATCAAAAAAGGGATCATCAACAAATCACACAAGAGCCTATCAACAATGCAAATCCTTTTCTATTTACTGTCATTTTTAATGTTAGACACAACTTAGGATTCTTAGTTCTTTACGTTAGTTTCTTCCCACATTTTTCACTCTTGTGGACTCTAGTCTTTTGTATTATAGATTCATCTCAGGGAATATACCATTTGTCTTATTTCTTTAGTTCACTTGTATTTGTCTCGTCAAAGTCCCTGAAGCGATCAAGATAGGAGATTCTAGCATGGATGAGTACGAATCGAGCTCCTCTGTTGTGTCATTTGTTGGCGGAGCCTGGCGGAGGCTACCTAGGATTTTGACACCTAGCCAACGCCACGTGTATGGTAGATAATACAAGACCAAGGAAACGGTCTAAATTTTGGTTTTGAAAACTCGACCGGGCGGATCGACCAAAACGGTAAAAAACCTAAATCCTTCACTTTCTTCTTCTGCTTCTCCCTCTTTCCCTCTTCTGGTCGCATGAAAGCAAGCCGTAGACTCCCTCTGCTGCATCCTCTCTTCTGCTCAGAGGAAGAAAAACCGCAGCTCCGCTGCTGCGTCCTCTCTTACTCTCTTCTTCTTGTTCTTGTTCTTGTTCTTCTCCCTCTTTACCCTATTCTGTTAGAGCGAAGGAAAACCCAGATGGATAAAGACACCATCTTGCCTGTTCAAAGGCCTGGACTGCACATGTAACAAATAATAGAAGCAAATCCTGCTGAATAAAATGGTGCACTTGTTTAAAAAAAAATAATAATAAGAACAATATAAACATGACAAGTCCTTTGCTAGGGGTCCATCCAATGCTCACGATTTGGCAATCTTTTGGCTCCCCAAGGTAAAAAAACTTAAAACATCACACAGGGATATTCAAATTGAATGACAAAAATTCTTCTGTTTATCCATCCAGGATGTATTATTGATTTTATTGCACAAAGACACCATCTTGCCTGTTAAAGGATATTAAGGGCCATCTGGGTAGAAAATTCTTTTTTTTTTTTTAATTCAAGTTGGTTGATATCAAGGGCAGCTTGATATTATTTTATTCATGATCAAAAGGTTCAATTTGTCTGTGAACAATAGACAATCCTCAGCTCTTGCCATCAAGACTGAAAGAGAACCTTGATGTTGTACTAGTACCTAAGTCTATCAGTAATTTTGGATTTGAATGAATAAATACTAAATACATATATATCAAGTGTTTGAATTATTTTATTACTTGATAATGATTGTGTCATAAATTTGGCATTGGGCATTCTTGCCCTTTCTACTACACAGGATTTAAAACCATTCAAAGAAAAGAAACAAAAGCCTCTGATAATGAAAAGAATGAAACTGTTTACAAAGTATCCATCTACAAGAAGAAAGACTCAATTGATACTGAAACAAAAAAATGAGTCCATAACAAAGCTCTTCAGGGCAGTTCTTGCAAATTCTTCTAGTATGTGATAGTGTTGTAGTCTTTTTCCCCAGAATCCCTTCAGGGTAAACATATTTGCACTCAAGGTCCATATGAGAACTTGATTTGAGACACTTGAATAACATGTAGTTTTTCTAGGACAATGAAGAGAGAGTAAAAATATGCAATGAAAATCACCTCTAAGGGTATGGAGGGACCGAGGGATTGAGCCTATGAGAATGATTATACACTCTTACGATTCGGTACTGAAACATAGCTTCCACAAGGGCTAGTCCTAGATTGACAGGGATATTGGGTGAAGAGAAGCCAAAAGCATCAAGGATATTGAAGTCAAGGAAGAGCAGAGAGAGGACGCAGTAGAGGGAGACTACAACTTGCTTTCATGTGACCAGAAGAGGGAAAGAGGGAGAAGAAGAAGAAAAAAACGAAGGATTTAGGTTTTTTACCGTTTTGGTCGATCCGGCCTGGTCGAGTTTTCAAAACCAAAATTTAGACCGTTTCCTTGGTATTGTATTATCTACTATACATGTGGCGTTGGCTACGTGTCAAAATCCTAGGCAGCCTCCGCCAGGCTTTGCCAACAAATGACACAGCAGAGGAGCCCGATCCAAATGAGTACTAACTAATACAGCCAATAGACCATAACAGATCAGGGCAGATTTCGTGCCAACAGCAAGATAATTATCTATATTTTTTGAATTTCTTTTAAGCTAAATATGAGCTCATATGGCAAGGAGATTCGACGCGTTATTGTTGATTTTTTTTTTGGTAAAACGCGTAATCGTTGATCCACACCCTATAAAGGTATACTTCGTCATGGCCGTAACACAACGCGCGTATCGTGCTCTTCGAGCGTTAAAAGTCGTTATGAAAAGCTATAACGCGTCAACCAAGAAGAAAGAATGAATTGACTGACACGTGAGTACCAGTCCACTTCACACCACAGTCCCCTTCACGGAAGTGTGAGAATTACCTGATTCTACACCTAAAGAGTGAAGGCACGCCTATGAGTATACGACCCACCAGCGGCCATGGATCCATACCACCGGTACGGCCTCTCATAAATGCGCCAAACTCCACCGGCTACTGCCGGTTAACAATCAGTTTCTACAATACCACGTGGTGAGAAGACTCCACTGCCCGATCACCCGCCACGTCAGTACTGTCGCTTTCCTACCGTCGATCTCATTGTCCGACTTTGAGAGCCCGATTTCAACGGCCGAGAGGGAAACGAATCCGACCGTGTTGGTTCCTCTGTTAAGAGCCCGTTTGGTATCGTTTCTGTTCTAGAAATGTCGTTTCATGTAAATAACGAAAATTTCAGTTTCTGTGTCGAAATACAGTTTTTAAATGAAAAAATAGTGTTTTAAAATTTCAGATTTTTATCGGGAACGATATATATATTTTTTTATAAAATAGAACGAAACTGGGAAGAAATTGGAGTTCCGTCCAATCTTGTTTCTTAAGTTTTTTCTTTTCACTTTTTATTTAAAAAAAACAGAAACAGATCATAAGTGTATCAAACAGAAGATTCTATTTTTTTGTTCTAATAGAACGAAAAAACTCAAAAAACACGTTTCTTTTAGAACGATACCAAACGGAGCCTATGTGTTGCCGTTATGTGACAGTGAATGTGTGAATTCCGTGGCGTTCGGAAGGGGGACGGAGAGTAGAAACCAGCCCGGGACGAAAAACAACAAAGAGACCTGAAAAGAGGGATTAAGAGAAACTTGGAAAAATATTTGTGGGAGCGATTTATTGGGTTTATTTAAAGAGGTTTAATAGAAAAAATTCGCCAAGTTATTGATGAGATATCACCCAGATTTTGGAAGCTTTTGAAAATTGAAGGAATCTCAATTGAAATTTCAAAAGGAAATATTAAGGAATAAAAAGCTTGGAAGTCGATATTTGAAAGTCTCTGATAAACTTTCGAAGAAGATATTTGGGTTGTTTATATGCCAATCTCTTGTTATTGAAATTAGAAGAAGGAAGAAGACTACTATTTTGACGGGATTTTTCTCTGCTGTTAGCTTTTAGGTGGTTTTTCGATGAAATACCAAAGGTTCTGGAGAAGATTTTGTGAAAATTGGAATACACATGGAGAGGAATAGGGAGAGTAGGAAGGGTACGTCATCTGTTAAAAGCTTTTTGTCCTCTCGACGAAGACCCCGCAGCATTCGAATCCGAGATTTCTCTGGTGCGTAAATCCAAAAGTTCTTTCTGCTTTTGTTATTTTTTTGTTTGGATTTCTCTTTTCTTCTCAATTGAATGTTTTCGGGAATGTTAAAGGAGTATGTGAAGCTGAGAATGGTGGAGGGAACAATTCCGTGAAAGATCGATCTATTGGGAAGGAGGAGCGGCCAAGTGGGAGTCGGTCGAGTTCAAACAATAGGTCCCATATCGATAGAAACGAAGAGAATGGAAGCTCCGATGAGAGCTTCAAAGATGATAACGATGGAGACAAACATGTGAGAGGCAGTGGCACTGGCGGTAGCTCTTCAAGAAGAATAGACAGGGAGAAGCCGCAATTGCTAGGGCCGGATGAGGTGATTGGTGTTTTTGTTCCTCAAAGAGCTCGCTCTGGTTGGTCTTTTTGATTCTTTGATTTTCTTTTTTCCTTATCTGATATTTGTATTTCATTGACGAGATATTCAATACTGCTGTTTTTGACTTCAGCTTCGGTGAGGAGGTTTCAGGATTGGAGTGCTCGGCAATTCTCTTACTCACCTCTTCGAACGGTCGGGGCTATCCCTTCTCCTCCTTTATCGAAGACGACCAAAACCACAGGAAAAGTGGAGGTGTGGGCTAATTTTCTTTTCTTTTTTGGAAAAATCCAAAAAAACTCTTTTTGAATCGGATTCTTTTCTGATGTGTAATTTGGAGAAAGTAATGTGGTCATGAAGATTGTTTCTAAATTTTTCTTTTCTTATGTCGGTGGTTCTTATTACCCGTTCTTCATTATTATGGTTGTTTCATTGATAATTTCATCTCTTATGAATAATTGCAGAAGCCCAGGACGAAAGCAAAACCTTCGAAGACATCAAAGGTTAATATTTAGTTTTCCCTTCATTTTTTATTGCTTTTCCTAGTAGTATCCATTATGCATTATTTTATAGAGTTAATATCAGTTCTTTGATTGCTTAAGTACTGGTTCCTGCTTATCTTGCAGGTTATAATTTCTGAAAGTGAAGTTGAAGTTGCACAATTCCTGTATGGGCTGACCATGCTACCATCCCATCAATCTCCTGCGAAGTCACATGGCTTTCAGAGTCCTTCACAACTTTATTACAAGCACAACTTGGCAAATGAAGGCTCTGGTTTAGTTCTGTCTAAAACTCCATCTCCAGGGTCAACTGCAGTTTCTCCTCCATCTTCACAACCGGCAATCTTGCTGCAAAATTCAAGCTCTATATCTACTACTGTGACAGGTAAGCAGATTAGTTCTCGCATGGTTCTACTATTCTTATTCTTTCTGTGTGGAGAGATGGATGTTGGAGTTGCTCCACTAATTAGTTTGAACCCGTGACCTCCTGGGAGCCTGCACTCTACCAGCAAGGCACCAACCAACTGGCCATGCAATTGTCTTCTCCTTTCAGAGCTGATGGTCTCTTATCTTTGTCCTGTCAGTGATGAGGCCCTCTCTCTCTCTCTCGCTGTGTGTGTGTGTGTGTGTGTGTGTGTGTGTGTGTGCATATTTGGGGTGGGGGGGTATGCAGTGATGGGAGCTTTTATCTTTCCCTATTCATTCTCAAAGAAAAGTCATATAGGAGGATCCTCCTATCTACAATTCAATTACCTTGGGTAGATCCCTTACTTACTCTCCATGATTGGCAGTTACATTGAAATGTTCAATGAATTCCAAATGATAATACAATTCTAGGTTGATAATGTATTTCAATTATGTATTACAATCTTCTTATGTAGAGTAACACCTTTGTTCTGCTAGAAATGCTTAAAGCTAGATATTTTTTTTCATCTACTACTACCTCCTTAATGAAGTTCTTTCCTAATTCACCCCTCCCCCACAGAGATTCCAACACGGCCTACTTTCACCCCTCTCTCAAAGCCTGCACCAACTCCAACTCCATTCTCAAGCTCATCTCTCGTTTTGGGTTGGAGCTTACCTCCCCCAATGACATCAGAGTTGAGGCCGTCTCCTACTTTGATGATCTCTTCCACCCTCCTCCTCCCCCCTCACTCCCTCAACAAATTCATTCCGGATCATCTCCTACCATCCCTTTAAAACATTCTCTCTGATGATGAGATCCTAGTTGCTGTCCTCCATTATAAATTCAACAAAGCTCTTGGCCCCGACGGTTTCAGTATGGGCTTTTTCTCCTCCTATTGGCACATCATTCATGATGACCTCATATTCGTCATTCGCAGCTTTTTCCTCAACCCCTCCCAAATCTTTGGCATCAACCATTCCTTCCTCTGCCTTATCCCCAAAAAGGATGGTGCTCAGAGCATGTCGGATTTTAAACCCATTTCTTTATGCAATCTTCTTTACAAGTTCATTGCCAACAGGATCCAAAAGGTTATTAATTCCCTCGTCAGTTCAAATCAATCCGCCTTCATTGCTGGGAGAAGCATATCGGATAACATCATTCTATGCCATGAGATTGTTCGCGGATTCAACCTCAAATCCCACTCGCTTGCAACCCTTATGAAAATTGACATTCATAAGGCGTTAGATTCGATCTGCTGGGATTTCATTTCCTCTGTCCTCCTCCAAATGTCCTCATGGTTTAAAGTATCTCCGATACCGATACGTATCTTAAATTTAGCCGACCGATACAATACACACCAATACGATACATGGAATTTTTAAAATCCTTTCGTATCTATATATATATCGTACGATACATATCGATATGCACTGATACACCATCGATACGTACTGATACTCTCTGAAAAATATAAAATCGAGGTGAAATATAAGTTTCGGTATGTGCCAGTGAGTATCGGTATGTATCGATCTGTACGTACTACGTATCGGTGAGTATCAGTATGTACCGATACAGTGCGCTACGGTCATATAATAGCCAAGATGGGTATTTTTTCAGAAAACATGATTTTTTGAGGGGTTTTTGTTTCAAAGTTGCTGTTAGCCGTATTTCTCTCCAACTAAAGTGGAAATCAAGGTTGGGAACAAGGATTTTACATTTATAGGACAACTACAAATCTTGAATTCTTAGTGTGATACCTTCAATTTAGTGTTTATGCATAATACATGTTATCAATAGCTTTTTTTAACAAATTTTTTATGTAAAAATGTTTAAAAAGGTGTTTCATATCCATTTATGTTTGTATCTTTAGCGTATCTCCGATATGATATGATACCTTCCGATACGTATCTTAATTTTGGCCGATCGATACGGCAATCGATACCGATGCTTTAATCCTTGTATCCTTCCCCCCTCCTTCGTTCACTGGATCCACGCTTGCATTTCCACCCCTGCTTTTCTGTCCTCTTCAATGGTAGCCCTGTGGGGTTTTACTCTGCTGCGGCTAGTATCAGGTAGGGTTGTCCCCTTTCCCCCTTTCTTTTTTGCCTTGCCCTTGAAGTCCTCTCCCATTCCATTCAATCCTCCACTAACCTTCATCCCATCTCCCCCCATCCCTAAATCCAAAGCTCTCATGCTTACTCATTTGGCTTTTGCTGCTGATCTTATGATCTTCTCTAAAGCCGATCCTGCCTCCATTACTAATATCATGGCCTCCCTCTATCATTTTGAGTTCCTTTCTAGTTTGAAAATCAACCTCCTTAAATCCAGTCTCTTCCTCTTGGGAGTCTCTGACTCTCGTCATGCCCATCTCCTTGCCATCTCTGGCTTCTCTTCTGGTACCTTCCCTGTCAAATACCTCGACCTTCCCCTCATATCCTCTCGCCTTTCTCTCCGTCACTATGCCCCCATCCTTGACTCCATTAGGAAAAGGCTTCAACTTTGGAAAGGGAAACTCCTCTCCTATGTCGGGTGCCTCGTCCTCATCAAGTCTGTTCTCCAATCTCTTTACCTCTATTGGATGGGCATCTTTTCCATTCCTGCATCCTCCTCCAAAGCCATTGATTCCCTCCTTTGTGCCTTCCTTTGGAAAGATAAGGAAACCACTAGATTTCTTCACCCTTTGAGTTGGTCAAAAGTCTGCCGGCCTAAATCAGAAGGAGGATTGGGTCTCCGCCAAATTAAGGATGTTAACTCTATTGCTATCCTCAAGCTTATCTAGAAAATCATCTCAAAACAGCATAGTATATGGGTTTCCTGGGTCTACTCTGGCCCCCTAAAAAATGACTCTCTTTGGACTGCCTCCCCCTCCTCCGATGCTTCTTCGATCTGGAGATGCATTCTTAATTCAAGACCTTTACTCCTCCACCTTGCTCTGGCTTGACCCTTGGCACCCTGCAGGCATCCTTCTCCCTCGTATCTCCCCTCAAATCATCGCGGCTTCGGGATTGACTTGATCTGCCACAGTTGACTCCATTCTCTCTCCTTTTGGCTGGTCCCCCCCTTTCTTCCCTCTCCCCTCTCTGATCTTTGGTCTTCTCTCCCCCCATTCCCCCTGGGAACCGAGGTTTCCAGGACTCCATTATTTGGGCCCCCTCCTCCTTGGGCTGCTTCTCCTCCGCTTCTGCCTGGAACTTTACCCAAACCAGAGATCCTCCTATTCCTTGGAGGAACATTGTCTGGTTCAAGGGTCACATTCCCCGCCATAGCTTCACTGCTTGGCCTGCCCTCTCCTACTGTCTCCCAACACACTCCTTCCTTAATTAACGTCACATCCAGGTTCCTACCGCCTGTTGTTTATGTTGGAATGGCACCGAAGATATGGATCATCTCTTCTTCTCCTGCCCCTTCTCTAAGTCCATCTGGAAGAAGGTCCTTCGCTCTTGTTGGCCTTCCACTCGTCCCATCCTTCCTCTCTTTAGGGAATGGATTTGGGTAGACGTGACCTATAGAGGCTCCTCCATTTGTGATATTGTAGGGAAACTTGCATTTTGTGCCACTATCAGCCATGTTTGGATGGAACGTAATCTTTGTAGATGGACCCCCAAATCCCGTTCTCTGGAAGGAATTTGGAAGGCCATCTACTTTGATGTCTCATCCAAGCTTAGATATCTCCGCCATTGCCCGGTCCGTGATACCCTAAGGAACAGGCTCATTGTTGTTGCCTGGGGTCTCCCTACTTCTCTTATTTCCCCCCCAGTAGCTGTCTCCCCTAGTTAGTTCTTTGGGGATTTGTTGCCTCCCCTTGTGGGTTTGGTTTCCTTTTCCACCCCTTTTCTCCTTTGTATATTCTTCTCCTTGGTAATGAATTATTTATTCATCCGAAAAAAAGAAAGAGTTATTTCCTAATTGAAAATACTTTGCTAGACCTCATTCATATTTGTATCAATTTGGTTGCTTATGGGTAGTTTGCGTTCATTTGGTTCAACTAACCAAAAAATCCTAAGAAATGAACATTCAACTTTAACCTGACTCGACCCAAGGAGCAAACTCAGGTCCTTGACCCAGGAGACAAACTTGGATGGTTTCATTTTGTATATGGTTTGTTTTAGTTTGATTGAGATAGTCTTGGTCTGGTGATAAGAACAATAACCGAAAATGAGATGCAGTTCTAGAAACAAAGTCCTTTTTCATTTAATTTGATGTTCTATCTGATGTAGATGGGGCTGTCAAAAGGAGGGCACCAGATGATAAATTCTTGGTTCGGTTTTGTTCCAAGTTTGGTCCTTGTTTGACTCCATTGAACCAGCTGGTTGGCAGCCTTTCCCCGTCCAGCAATCCAGCAGATCAAGCCTCTATATTGTCTTAAAGTGAACTTCTAGAAGCCCAGTCAGTTCAGTCATCGATGGGTGCGGCAACAACCGTTAGAATCTTCAAGAAAATCCCTGCCGATTTCAGTTCTCCATGCTAGTTTGTCTTATTCATGTGTCTTAATCAGCAAGCAAGGAAATCCCTGGAAAAGGTTATAGAAGATCCAAAATCCTTGCTACCGATCTCAGCATTGGACTGTTGTCATGTCTTATTATGAAGATACAGCTGCAGGAGGAAAAAGGAAGGTTCCTGTTCATGTTAGACAAGGATTTGTTACCTTTTTGGTGTTTAGAGTCTTTTGTTAGACAAGTAATTAGTTTAGGAATGTTTTAGTTGTTAGTTTCCTTGTTAGTTAGTTTCTTTTTCTGTTAGTTTCCTATTTTGTAACCTTCTATTTTGAAGGAGCTGCTGTGCCAATTTAAGAAGCTAATTGATTGTAATTGAGACAGACTGATTAATAAAAATTGTTTACATTATGCAATGTTTTTCTGTGGGATGCCCTAGGCGAGATGCCTAAACCTGAGGGGTGAGATGTCCATTCACTAAATTCTTCTTCCCCCTTCTCAACCCTACATCGAATTCTCTTTTCTTCTTTCTTATTTTCTGTTTTTGCCTTTGTGGGAGAGAGTTTTGAGAGTTGTTTGAAGACTTGAAGCCCTCTAAGATTGTTGATCAGCAGAAACACACAGCCTATCGATTTTCAGTTATAAGGTTTTCCCGAGAAGAATGTTTGAGTGCATAAATTCTAAACCAGATCTCTGATCGCTGCAGGATTTTAAGGGTTTGTTGAGGACCTTCGGAGGACCATTTGATCCAAATTTGACGATCATCATTATTTCCAGCCCTAGTTCTTGAAGAATCATCGAAAGTTTCCTTTTTCTTGCAACCAGCAGATCTCTCAATCCAGCTGACAGAATTTGCTCAAATATTTATAGTTTGTTCTTTCATATAGGATCTCCATACAATCCAAAATTCAACTCCATCTGAGTTGTGGTTTGTGAGTAACATCTTCTATTCAGCCAGAATTTCAGATCCTGCTTAGGATTAGGATCATTTATGATTCTAGTCTTACATCAATAGGGGATGGGTGAAATGGATGTGCTTCTAGAAGTTCACTTGAACAAAAAATAGAGGCTTGATCTGCTGGATCGATGGAAGGGGCAAGGCTGCCAGCCAGCTGATTCAATGGAGTCAAACCAGGACCAAACTTGGGACAGAACTGAACCAAGAATTAATCATCTTGTGCCCTCCTTTTGACAGCCCCATCTACAACACTATCCCTTAAACTGCACCCTTAGTTTCTGCAACTTTGCTGCTTGGCAAACATGGTATAATGGAAAATTTACTACTTGCTGTATTTGGTGTGCTAACATCATTATCTGTTGAAGCAATCATGTGCATGGAAACACTGCTGATGATCTCTCTCTCTCTCTTTCTTGGTAAGTAATGACAAAATTTTATTAAGAAATTTGAAGAGAAATATGAGATAGGTCATATGGAGTGAACATAAAGATTACAGGATACAAAACAGATACCACCTAATCCCCCCTTCCCCCTAACAAAGCCCAAAAAACTGAAAACAAATTTGATGTTCTTTTTTCCATCTAGGCTTTAAGCTTAAACAGAGATAGTGCATTAACTCATTAGTAAAATCTCAAAAGCATGATCTTGATGTGGTATCATAGACATATATTTGGGCTTTGTGTTTTCTAAAGCCTTAATCCATACCCCATCCATACTTTGGCTGGGATAATTAAAGTCCAAACTGAATATGATAATTGAAAATTCCAGCCAACCCCAGCACTTGATAATTGAGGTCTGGCCCAACTCAAGTCATGTCCTGGCTATCAATCAAAACTAAAGATCCTACGTGATTAGTTCTCTTTCAAATTTATGCAAGGTTTCATTTGAGAATCAGAGATTAGGGAATGATTGGACTTGTCAGTAATGATAGAGATCTTTCTTATTTATAAGAAGATTTATCTATCTTATTTATGAGAAGATTATAATAAATCGGATAAGGAAAGTAGGGAACGCTGACTAAGCGTCCCTATCTACAAGACTTACTATAGTAAATAATAAGATTTAACCAAGGTAAAAGTAAAAATAAAAAATAAAACTAACTATGATCATCTCAATACTCACTTTCAAGTTGGTGCAAATATATCGTACATGCCCAACTTAGAGACAAGAGGATGAAATTCCTTACAGTGAACAATCTTGGTAAACACATCAGCTAATTGATTTGCAGTACTAACAAAGGGAATGCAGACAGTCCCTTGGTCAAGCTTCTCTTTGATTAAGTGTCTATCAATCTCAATATGCTTGGTCCTATCATGTTAAACAGGGTTGTGGGTGATGCTGATGGCTGCCTTGTTATCACAATACAAACAAATAACCCCTGTCAACATTGACTTGGAGATCACTTACTCTTAAGCCAGACCAACTCACAAATCCCTTAGGTCATAGCATAATTTTCAACTTCAACACTAGATCGAGATACCATGATTGTTTCTTGCTTCGCCAAGTAATAAGACGCTCTCTGACGGGCTTCCCCCGTCCCTTAGGATCGACTAACCTATGTGCAAGTGCCGTTCACATGGAATCCCTTGGTCCAAGTACAGCTTGTATGGAGAAGATTTGAAGAAGACTCCCTCTTGATTCATGGGCCCTATGGCCAGTTTGCATGGAGGAGGTTAAGCTGCAAGATTTTAGGAAATCTTTGATTGATGTAGTTTCCATTTTCATATTTCCTTATAATAGGTAGAAAGATGTTATCTAGCTAGTTTCTAATTTTCGTTTTTACTTGTAGAAAGTAAGAATTCTAATTTTTTGGGTTTCTATCTTTGTAAAAGGGAGGGATTTGATTTGAATTGATATGTAATTAGTTTCCAAGTAGGATAATATCTAATTATAAGAGGATTCCTTTCCTTTCCATGTAAGGTAGACCTAATTTTGTAATCAATTTAAAGATTATAAATAAAGGAAGAAGGCTGATCTACAACCCATGATTGAATGCAAAAACAAAGAGCTTTATGCTGGAAAACTGTGAGATGCAGTGCTGTAAGAGACAACTTGGCTGAAATGCCTGTGGGTGAGAGTGAGATACTCGACCCAACCTATCCCCCTTCCCCTTCTCTATTTTTTTCTATTTATTTTTCATCTTTAATTTCTGTTACTAGTTTCCTGTGGCACTATCAAATCTGGAATTCTGGACAGCAAGTTTCTTGGAGATACTATCAGTTATTGGAATATCGATCCTATTGTAGTGTTGGTTCTTATTTGGAATTGGTTCTACATTAATTGGTATCAAAGCTAGAAGGGCAGCAGACGGTGTTGATGATTGTGGAGTCTACTACCCACTAGAAGATGATCATGCAAGTTTGATTCAACAACACAACCAATCTCGTGGACAAGTTTTTTTTTTTTTTTTTTTTTTTTTTTAAAGATGGGGAGAGCTGATGTAAATCACAGGAACAAGGCCTCAAAACCATTTTAGACCGGTTATGGGATGTGACTGCTTTGGGAAGCAACCTGCTCTGGTGTGGCTTGCTTCTTGGTTTTTGATTGGTTCAACCCAAGCACAACTTGCATGAAGAAGATTTGAAGAAGATTCCCTCTTGATTCGTGGGCCCCATAGCCAACTAGCATGGAGGAGTTTAAGCTGCAAGATTTTAGGAAATCTTAATTGATGTAGTTTTGATTTTCATATTTCCTTGTAATAGTTAGGAAGATATTATCTAGTTAGTTTTTAATTTTAGTTTTTTTACTTTTAGAAAGTAGGAATTCTAATTTATTGGGTTTATATCTTTGTAAAAAGGAGGGATTTGATTTGATTTGATTGGTAATTAGTTTCCAAGTAGGATAATATCTAATTATAAGAGGATTCCTTTCCTTTCCATGCAAGGAAGGACCCAATTTTGTAATCAATTTAAAGTTTATAAATAAAGGAAGAAGGTTGATCTACAACCCATGATTGGATGAAGAAAAAAAGAGCTTTATACTGGAAAACAATGAGATGTAGTGCTATGAGAGATAGCTTGGGTGAGATGCCCTAGGGAAGAGAGAGATACTCAACCCAACCTATCCCCTTTCCCCATCTATCTTCTTCTTTCCCTTCTCCTTTTTTTTTTTTCATCTTTAATTTTTGTTACTAGTTTCCTGTGGCACCATCAAATCTGGATTTCTGGACAGCAAGTTTCTTAGAGATACCATCAGATACTGGAATATCGAACCTACTGTGGGGTTGGTTCTTACTTGGAACTGGTTCTACATTAGAGGGAGTATATGGATGGTTCCTTCCCGTCTTACTTGGTTAATCATCGGATCATCCATCAGACTAGTTGTGGCCACCTTAGAGTAAAATGGAGTGGTTGAACACAAGAATCGTCATCTACTTGAGGTTGCTCGCTCCTTGATGTTTGAGATGCCAGGCCCCTGCTCCCTATTTGAGTGAGGCTGTCATCATTGCTGCCTATCTCATCAATAGGATACCTTCACGTATACTTGGTTTTAAAAGTCCCATTGAGTTGTTTTTTGGGTGTTATACCTTTGTTGTTCCTCCTAAGGTATTTGGTTGTGTTTGCTTTGTTCCTAATCATCAGGTTCCGGGCAAGCTTGATCATCGTGGACTTTGGTGTATTTTTGTGGAGTATTCTCCCACTCAGAAGGGATATCGGTGCTATCATCCACCTTGTCGATGGCTCTTTATGTCTATGGATGTGATTTTTCATGAGATTGAGGCGTACTTTCCACCTCAGGGGGAGTTATCTGGTAATGAAGAGGTGATTCAGATTCCTACTTTTGATTATCCTTTCCTTACCATAGATGATGGTGCTACTCGAAAGAATATTAACAACAAGACTACTAATTCAGAGGCTCCCATTGATCCAACAATTATTGTTTAAGGGGAGCAAGAGGCTCCCATTCAGGGGGAGCAACAGATTCAACAAAAAACACAGGATGGTCTAGCGATACTGGTATTCTCAGGGGAACTGACGCTACCACTACTACTCCATCACTTCCTAATCTTGAGTCTTCTCTCCCAGGTATAACCTTTCCTCTTAATTTGATCAGTCTCTTGATGTTCTGATTGCTCATATAAAAGGTATTAGGACTTGTACCCAGTATCCTATTTCCGTTATGGTATCATACAATGCTCTTTCCCCATCATATCGTGCATTTGTATCTTCCTTGTCCTCTGTTTCTATTCCTAAAACCTGACAGGAGGTAAATGTAGAACCTAAGTGGAAGGTGACAATGAATGAGGAGATGAGAGCACTTCATAAGAATAGCACAGTGGATCTGGTTGTTCTTCCCCTACAAAAGCGACCAGTTGTCTGCAAATGGGTGTTCGTTGTCAAGCATAATGTTGATGGGACTGTGGATAGATATAAGGCAAGACTTGTGGCATAAGGCTTTACTCAAACTTATGGAATTGAGTACAAAAGACTTTTGCCCCTGTGACAAAAATGAATAATGTTTGAGTTTTCATCTATTGTGCAGTTAAGCAAGGATGGGAGTTACAACAACTAGATGTCTTGATGGTTTCAGTATGGGTTTCTTTGCCTCAGCTTGGGATATCATTAAAGAGGATTTAATTAAATCTGTTAAGAGCTTCTTTTTCAACCCTAGTCAGATCAAGGGTATCAGCCATACCTTTCTTTGCCTCATCCCCAAGAATGAGGAAGCTGACTAAATGAATGATTTTGGGTGGATCTCCCTATATAACCTCTTGTACAAGTTCATTGCCAATCGGTTAAAGAATGTCATTGACTCTCTGGTTAGTGACAACCAATCTGCCTTCATTATTGGAAGAAGCATTGGAGATAACATTCTTCTTTGTCACGAGATTGCTAGAGGATTTGACATGAAGACTCATCCCCCGGCTCTGCCCCTATGAAGATTGACATTCACAAGGCCTTTGATTCCTTGAGATGGGACTACATTATTTCAGTCTCAACAAGATGGGTTTCCCTCTTACTTTTACAAATTGGATCGTTCATTGTATTGGTTTCCCTAGATTCTCAGTTTTGGTCAATGGAAGCCCGGCAGGGTATTTCTCTTCTACAGGAATTAGGTCGGGATGCCCTTTATCCCCTTACATCTTCTGTCAGGCTATGGAAGTCTTTTCTAGAAGCTTGCAATCTGCCTCAGATTAGAATTTTATCACTGCCATCCCCAAGTGCAAGGCCATCAAGCTTACCTTGCTTTTGCTGATGATTTGATGATCTTCAAAGCTGATGGTTCCTCCTTAGACACTATTATGCATTATTGGGCCTCACTGCTACGATGTCCGGTCTTAGCATCAATCCCAGTAAATCTCTCATTTTCTTGTCTGGGATGGTGTTAAGATCTCTTTGCTTGAGAAAACTGGATTTGCTCTGGGATCTCTTCCGGTCAAGTATTTGGGTCTTCCTCTTATCCCTGTGAGACTCATGGGCCATCACTACACTCCTATGTTAGATCTCATCAGAAAGTGCCTCTAGTTGTGGAAAGGGAAGCTCTTATCCTTTGCAGGTTGCCTTGAGCTCATTCGATTAGTCCTCCAGGCTTCCTACATCTATTGATTTGGAATCTATAGGTTGCCCTAAAGCCACTATATCCAGGATGGAATCCTTGTTTGCTTTCTTCCTATGGAAAGGGTGTGAATCCCCTAGATTCCTGGGTCCTTTTAGTTGGGCTGCAATTTGTCTCCCCAAAGAAGAAGGGGGTCTGGGATTGAGATGCATCAAGAATGTCAACTTTGCAGGAACATTCAAGTTAATTTAGAAGGTGGCTACGATGAAGAAAAGCATTTGGGTTGATTGGGTGTATTCATATCTTTTCAGGCTGGATACTTATTGGTCAGTGAGCATTCCATCAGATGCCTCATGGATGTGGTGTAAGATCATTCCTTGAGACCCGTTCCAGAGTTATCTTCTCTCAGATTGGGGATGGATCCTCTACTAATCTCTGGCTTGACCCATGGCACCCCAAAGGGCTCCTCTCCCATGTTCTCAGAGCCAGAGGCATCTACAGTTTGGGGCTCCCAAAGCATGTTATGGTTGCTGCCATTATATCCTCTGTTTCTTAAGCCCCTTGCCCTTGCTTTTGATCAGATTGCTGAAATTTGGAACTCTACGCTTGCTCTCTTGAGTGTTGGCCTAAAGAGGCATGATACTATTCTTTGGAACCATGCCTCGGATGGGCTCTTCAGTGCAAAGTCTGCATGGGACTTTATCAGATCTCATGGGCCTCCCTCTCCCTGGCACAAGCTCATCTGGTTCAAGCATCGTATCCCTCAGCAAAGCTTCACGGCTTGGAGGGTTTACACGAAATGCCTACCCACGCAAGCTTTCCTCATCCAAAGAATTCGAGTCTCCCTATTATGCTCTCTATGTGGTTCAGAGCCTGAAGATATTGATCACCTCTTCTTTGCATGCCCTATGTCCTCTTCTCTATGGACATATGTTCTCTCCAAATGCTGGCCTGGTAGCAGAAGAATCCTTCATCTTCAAAGGGAGTGGATTTGGATGGAAATGACATTACAATGGAAGACCATATATGACCATGTGGGTAAGCTTGCTTTCTGTGCAACTATCAATCAAATTTAGATTGAGATAAATCATACGAAATGAACCTCCAACTCTCGGCCGCTCGGAAAGATATGGAGCTACATCTTCTTTGATGTTTCTTCCAATTGTTCCCCTTCCCTAAGAAATTGTCACATAGTTGCTTCCTGGGAGCTTCCAAGCTCTGTGATTAAGAACCATGATTCCCCATGAGGATTGTGTTCTTTTTGTTTTCTTTCTCTTCTCCCCCCTTTTGGGGTTGTATGCATTTTCTTCTCCTGTCGTAATGAATTATTTATTCACCAAAAAAAAAAAAAAAAAAAAAAGAAGAAGAAAGACTCAATTCTTGATTTGAAACATGAACTAGTCTCTAAACAACCCCAAAAGATAGCATAGGGTGCTGCACACCTTAAAAAAATAAGAAAGAAACCTCAAAGATGATCAGAGATGATTCAACCAATAATGTTTAAAGCCTTAAAGAGAGGAGAACAAGATCCCTGGAGGGCCAACAATACTTAAATATATTGCTTTGATTTGATACCTTGTAAAAAACATTAGGAGAAGAAGAAAAAGAGAAGAGGGAGGAAAAGAGAATCGATGGATGTGTATCCTATTAGGAGTTACTACTTATTGTTATAACTCCCACTTCATTCAATATATAATAACCTAGGGATAACAAAGGACATAACTGGAAGAAATAAACAGAAAAACAAAAGGCGACAAAACTGCGCCTCACCCATCTTGGTATTGTTGTTTTATGGTTTTCCTTGTTGGCAACCCGACCACGTGGTGGTGATGACGTGGCCAGTTTGGGTGACGTGGTTGGAAATGATTACGTGGCAACGTCTAGTGTCACCGATGAGATAACATAGCCACATTGTGTGCATGGAGTGGTTTGATTCATCCATGGTAGGTGGGGTGCGGGTTTCTGGATTAAAACTGACAAAATTGGCCTATTTACGCTCGGGGCATTTTCGGCAATGAAAATGACATTTTTGGAAGACCGTTTCTTCATGAAAAAGATAAATTGTAATTTATCTAGTCCAGTGCATCTGATTTTGTCGCATTTCGATACCATATGAAGAACTTATGGCATTTGTGACAGTCGAGGGCAATTTTGGCATTGAAGATGAATTTTTTAGAAGTTTTTTGCATGGAACGATACGACGAAAATCCGATCTTTCCAATGGTTCTGATTTCGTCTTGTTCCGATTCTATATGAGAAAGGTGCGTCATTGGAAAGGTCTAGGGGCATTTTGGTCTTTTTACATGGCTGAGTCAGATGATCGAGTCTTCTGGAAAGTTGTAGAGAGTCCAGTCATGGTTCCAACGCACTTCGTTTCGTCTCGATCGGAAATCGTATGAGAAAGTTACATGTGTTTCTGTGAAGCCGGTTCGAAAGTCCAAACCGGAAAATCCCAGTTTGCTCTTAATGTAGGGAGGATTTTTCGGAATTTATTTTTGAAATTTTAAGGCCTTTTGTGTAATTTCAATATCTTGAAGGTCTGATTGCTGGGGGTCTTTAAGCACTGAAATATATGGAGGTAGGGGCTTGATTGTAATAAAAAGGAGTAAAGGGTTGTAAAATGAATGGCTCAGATGAAGCCACGTAGGCCTTATTCCCATCCAAAGGTTCTGAGCGCTGAAGTGACCGACCATATGCCATCGTGAGATTATCCATTGGTTAGGTGCATAAATCTTGATGCGTTGGCGTTGCACCTGATCAAGTGTGCTATATTGTTTCGCATGTGCATAGAAGGTATCATAAAGATCCTGATCTCAAAGATCTTATGAGATCTGATTAAAGATGATCACGATGGATTCGGGTCCTACGGTCAAAAGTAATTAGTGCTTTATGAAAAAGCAGCCGACGTCACCATGTGATATGTCAGCACCAACCAATCCTAGCTCGACACCGCGTCTGACGATGTCAGCGCCTATGTCACGTTAACGTCATCTTTGACTTTGTGAGATTCAAATCCTATGGTTTAGATCTATTGTCCGTTGGTTTAATCCGATGGCTCATATTAAGAGATCTTTTAGATGAGATTTACAGTCAGATCTGCGCCTCTGTTGCGTGCTCCGCCAACGTAGCCTACGCCAACCTCTGAAGAATCCATTTTGAGTGTTCTGGTTGGCCCAACATCAAATGGCCATAACTTTCTAACCTTAACTCCAAATGAGTCCATCTAAGTTGTTATCTCTTCGTTTTTTCAAGCTCTACACAATGAAAGAAAAAAAATAGAGTTTTGAGTGAAGGAAGGCTACAGTTTTGGCAAGAGAAGTTTCCCTCTCTTTATTGGTCCTTGAATGAACATGAATACTTGATGATAATTGTTCTTAGGCAATTAAAGGAGGTAAAAGAGGTGGTTGAGGTGTGTTGATGATATATTAACTCAAAGCCAAAGAGGAAGAGAAGAAAGCAAGGATGTGTTTGCTTGTTGTTGCTTTGAAGAGCAAGAAGCCATGAAGAGAGAAGGTGTGAGCACCAAACTTGTTAGTACAAGTTTCCAGTCATCCCAGGCAAGCGGTTGTGAGATTCCCTAACCTTTGATTTATATTATATCCATGTATGTATGCTAGGGTTAGTTGTGGATGAATTATATACATGTTAGGTTAGTTGTGGATGAACTGTAAGCATGCTAGCTAGTTGTGGATGTATATGCTAGGCATGGTTTGACTGTAGGGCATTGATATGAGCCCAAATTGATTATATTCTTTATTGAGTGCTTAGTGGGTGCTAAGCACTGGGAGTGGGTGCTACACATTGTACCGGCAATGTGAGTGCCATCTCAGCTTCGGGTTGAGAAAATTGGGTGTGGGTGCAGTCAAAAGTAGTGTATTGGGTAGGTACGAAGCCTTTACGGGCACTACTTCGGAGACGTAGGCAAATTGCTGAACCTCGTAAAAACCCTGTGTTGGTGCGATTATTGTTTGTATTATATATATATTGAAGTATGTGGAATGCTGAATGGGTGTGCACACTTGGAAGTGCCTATAAGAGGTTGAGTGTGCTTATGACTGTGTGCAAACAGGGATAGGTACAGGTACAGGTACAGGTACAGGTACAAGTGTATCAGCAGGGTTTGCCGTGTAAGATATTGGACAGGTTTTGGGGATCGAAATTAGACTCATTGATTCACCCATCTCAGTGACTACCGGGTTACAACAATTGGTATCAGAGCGGATACTCAGTAACAGTTTGATCAACAACTGAGTGATCTAGAGGCAGTGGCAGTGACAGTATGGTAGGTGAAGGCTATTCAGGACATGTACCAAGGTTTGATGGATCTGATTTTATCTTGTGGAAGAGGAGAATGCAGTCGTACCTAGGTTCACTGGGCTATGATGTTTGGGCATAAGTTTTGATTGGGTACAAGGAACCTGAGGGAGGTCCGATTGACAATAAAGCCAAGAAGGCTTATTGTTATAATCAGAAGGCTGTGAATGCAATATTCTCAGCATTAGATAAGAGTGTGATGGCTAAGGTAATGGATTGTGACTCAGCCAAGGACATCTGGGGAAGACCTGAAGAGAATTTATGAAGGAGATGAAAAGATAAGGAAAGCAAAGCTTCAGACCTTTAAAGGCTAGTTTGAAAGTCTACTAATGCAAGAGGGAGAGAATATTGACACCTATATGACCAGGGTAAATGAAGTGGTCAACTCTATCAGGGGTCTGGGAGCTAATCTAGAGGATTCAATTGTTTGTCAAAAAATCCTGAGATCTTTGTTGCCCAAGTATGACTCCAAGGTGTCAACTATTGAAGAGGCAAAGGACCTAGACACTATCACTCTTGATCAAGTGCATGACACTTTCACAGCTCTTGAAATGAGATGGACAAAGAAGCAGCTTTCAAGGCAATGAAAAACTTGTAAATCAAGGAGAAGAAGAAGCAGCCTGTGGAGGATACTGATGAGAGTGAAGATGAGGTTATAGCTCATTTCACCAGAAAGTTGAACAGGGGAACAGGAAAATACAAGGACAAGTTGCCCTTCAAATGCTTCAACTGTGGAAGGGTTGGACATTTTGCAGCCAAGTGTCCTCACCAAGGAAAAATAGAAAGTGATGAAGATGAAAGTGAAAAGAAAAGTCATTTCAAGGGAAAGAAGAAGTTCTTTGCAAACAGATACAAGAATGGCAAGGACAAGAAGAAAAGTTTGGTTTCTAAGAAATGCAGTGACACATCTGATGAAGAGTCTGAAGAATCATCTAATGATGAAGATGATGATGCTATGTTCATGGTCTCAATAGATGCGGAAGAAAGCAAAGAAGATTCTTCTAGCAAGGAAGATTCTACAGAAGAAGAAGAGGAAACAACTGCCATTAGAGAGCTTAGAAGAGAAAGGAAGAAAGTAAAAGAGGTCACTCAAGACCTTAAGGGGCAAGAACAAATAGTTCTTGAGTTGAGAGATCAAGCCAATAAGTCAAGGAAGACCTTAGATGATCTTGAGTATCAACTCTCATAGAAAACCATTGATTGCAACACTCTTGAGTTAGAGAAAGTAGTTTTGAAAGCACAACTGGAGGAGCAAGATGGGATTCTTGCACAATTTGATGGTTATGCAGATGAGCTAGCCTTATTAAAGGCTAACGTTGAAGACTATGGGAGAATTGAGATTGAGAGAGAAGACTCAGAAAATGAAGATGTTGAAGATGACTCGACTCCAAAACAACATCCTAGCAGTAAGAAGTTTAATGACATCATCAATGCTCAAAGACCGGCTCACATCAAATTTGGGCTTGGATTTGTTAAGAAATCTTCCAAAAATACCAAGGCAAATGGTAAGGGAATAGTACATAATCGGATAATCCTATCAACGTCAATGACATGAATGCTCAAAGAGGGAAGACACATGTTGCTACTGCTGGCAATGTCAAGAGAGCAGTACAAAAAGATAGAGTGCAGACTGGTCCAATCAGAAGAGGGAATCCATCTATATTCCATAAGACTAACTATGCTAGACAACCACAATTGGCAAGGCCAAGCAGGAGAGCAGAGAACTATGGATACAGTCAAGGTCTTCAACAGAGACCTAGAGCATATGACAACTTCAGAGCTCCATACAGATGGCAGATGGATCCTGTGATGCAGATGCACACCTTTCAAGGTTATTGTTACAAATGCAACACTTTTGGACACAGGATTTCAGATTGCAAGTTCAACATTGGTCCAAGGAGTTATGTGGACAGAAATCCTTTTGCACCCCTTCTGGAGGATTTATTTGAATGTTACAGATGCAACAACCTTGGACATATTGTAAGAAATTGTAGAACTGTGTTTCCCTCACAAAGACAGGAGAACAGAGGTAAGCAGAGAGTTTTCAGAAACACAGAAGCTAATGAGATGGAGAGATAGTTTCCAAAACAGAAGAAAGCAAAGAAATCTCAATTTGTCAAGAAAGTCTGGGTTCAGAGAGAAAGAGTAGAAGATGAAGAAGATGCAGCAGCATTTGTTACTTAGAGAGCATTAAAGGCTCAAGGAGACTCTACTCCATGGATTCTTGATAGTGGTTGCTCAAGCCACATGATAGGAGATAAGGGAAGGTTTGAACAATTATAAGACTTTGAAGGTGGATCTGTGAAGTTTGGCAACAACAATGGTGCCAGACTTACAGGGAAGGGGTCCATAAGTTTGACTATAGGAAGGTGAAATCCCTTGATGTCTTGTATGTTGAAGGGCTCAAACACAATATTCTCAGCATCAATAAAATCATTGACAAAGGGCATGGAGTAACTGTCACTAGTAAAGGGTGTGAGATAAGAAGATCAAACAGTGGAACTTTTGGGAACCTGTTCACATTAACAGAGTTAGAGAAAGATTCTTGCATGGTCAGCAAAGATGTGAGAAAGGCCTATAGAGAAAGGAAAGAAAACCCTGAATGAACTCAGAGTTGTAGGAGAGAAGAGAAGAATAGCACAAAGAGGGGGAAAGGGGTCACACGTCTTGCACCATACCTGGTACTAAAACCTTCAATTCAATTCATCATTCAAAATATGCCTACTAAATTGGGTTACATGCCTTTATACAATAAATCAAAATTAAAACTTGCCTAATCAAAATCTAAAACTGAAATAACAACTACTTATTACTTCATAAATTCTAACTAATAAAATTAGAAACAAAATAAAAATAAAAATAAAATTGGTAACTCCCTAATAGACTAACAACTACCCTAAATAAAAGATTGCAAATATTTTCCAAATAAAATAAGATCTTAATGAATCCAAAAATCCAGTTGGACCCGGTTTATCTCGATTAAGATTGCCTGAAGGGTCAACCTGGTTCAACAACATCAATTCTGCATCAAGATGAGGAGACATGGTTAGCACAGAAGACTTGGGCATATTGGTTTCAAGAACCTTGCCAAGATTTCTTTGAAGAAGGCAGTGAGAGATGTTCTTGAGTTGAAGAAGCTCTCCAATCCTATATGTGCATCTTATCAGAAGGGAAAACAAACCAGAATCTCCTACAAGTCTAAGGAATACTATTCTAGTTCACCATTGGAATTGATTCACACAGACCTATGGGGTCCTATGAGGACACCTGGCACCTTAGGAGAGAGATACATCATGTTGTTTGTTGATGATCATTCAAGAATGGTGTGGGTGATGTTCTTGAAACACAAGTCAGAGGCTTTAGAAAGATTTAAAATCTTTAAAAATCAAGTTGAGAATCAGACAGGAAAGAAGCTAAAGTGTCTGAGATCTGACAGAGGAGGTGAGTACAGTTGGGATGATTTTGAAGAATACTGTTATGAGCATGGTATCAGGAAACAAACTTCAGCTCCAAGAATACCCCAACAGAATGGTGTTGCAGAGAGAAAGAATACAACAGTGCAGGACATGACTAGAACAATGTTGGCAGAGAATGACATGGGCAAGAAGTTCTGGAAGGAGGCAGTTTTGACTGCAGTATACATCCATAACAGATGTATGTTGAGACCTCATGAAGGCAAGACTCAATGTGAAATCTAGTTTAGTAGAAGGGCTAAAGCAAGACACTTCAAGGTCTTTGGTAGCAACTGTTACATCAAGAACACAAACCAAGATTTGGGCAAGTTTGATGATAGGGCTGATGAGAGTATATTTCTAGGCTATTCTACTTCAAGTAAGGCCTATAGATGCTACAACAACAGACTTAGAAAAATTGTAGAGAGTGCTGATGTCACAGTTGATGAAAAAAGGGAAATTCCTTTTGGCTTAGGAAATGAACTTCCAGAATTTGAAGATCTTGATGATGAGAATGACCTGGTTGATAGTAGACCCAAAAGCAAAGATAAGGTTGATGTTGAACAGGCTGGGGTAGATTCAGATGAGCAGAGGAGACACAACAGAGTTGATCAACAAGGAACAGATGAGTTAATCATTAGTGACCCCACTATAGGTGTTTAGACTAGAAGAATGAAGACCAACACCTACTCTCTTCTTTCGAAGATTGAACCAAAAACTGCTGATGAGGCAACCAATGATGAGAGTTGGATGAAGGCCATGAATGAAGAACTTGATCAGATAGAGAGGAATCACACTTGGGATCTAGTCCCTAGGCCAGTTGACAAGAATGTGATTGGTACCAAATGGGTCTTCAGAAATAAACTCAATGAAGATGATCAAGTGGTGAGGAACAAAGTAAGACTTGTATGCAAGGGGTATGCTTAAGTGGAAGGCATTGAATATGAGTAAAATTTTGCTCCAGTGGCAAGGCTTGAGGCTATCAGAATGTTCTTGGCTTTGTCAGTGTACAAGGGGTTTAAGGTCTATCAGATGGATGTCAAATCAGTTTTTTTAAATGGAAACTTGGAAGAGGAGGTTTATATAAAGCATCTTGATGGGTTTCAGCTGAGTGAGGACCCCACTCTTGTTTGCAGATTGAAGAAGGCCTTGTATGGTTTGAAACAAGCTCCAAGGGCATAATACTCTAGATTGGACTCTTGTGCAAGTTGGGTTTCAAGAAAAGCTTAGTGGACATTGGACAATAATCTCTACATTAGAACTAAAGAAAGCAGTCAGCTTGTGGTGGTTGTGTATGTAGATGACATCATCTTTGGGAGTCACATAGATGAGTTGTGCAGAGATTTTGCAATAAGGATGCAAGATGAGTTTGAGATGTCCATGTTGGGTGAATTGTCATTCTTTTTGGGTTTGCAAATCAGTCAGAAGAAGGAAGGTATCTTCATATCTCAATCCAAGTATGTGAGGGAGATGTTGAAGAGATTCACCATGGAGGATTGCAAGCCAGTTAGTACACCTATGATGACTGGGTGTAAGTTGAGCAAGGAAGATGACTCTCCATCGGTTGACCGCCCGTCGTATAGGTCAATGATTGGTAGCCTATTATATCTGACAGCTAGTAAGCCTGACATCTTACAAGCTGTGTACATGGTAGCCAGATTCCAAACAGGACTAAAGGAGACACATGTGGCAGCAGTGAAGAGAATTTTCAAATATCTGAAGGGGACTAGTGAGTTTGGGTTATGGTATCCGAAAGTCAAGAGCTTCAGTTTGTCAGCTTTTTAAGATGCAGATTGGGCTGGATGTGTGGATGACTGGAAGAGCACCAGTGGTGGTGCATTCTATTTGGGGAGCAGCTTGGTGGCATGGCACAGTAAGAAGCAAGAGTCAGTCTCTCTTTCAACTATAGAGGCAGAGTACATTGCAGCTACATCTTGTTGTACACAAGTGTTGTGGATGAAGCAGATGTTGGAGGATCTGAGTGTGAAGGTTGAGTAGGCAGTGCCACTGTATTGTGACAATACAAGTGCTATCAACATTTCCAAGAATCCGGTGATGCATTCTAGAACGAAGCACATTGCCGTCCGGTATCATTTCTTGAGAGACAAGGTGATAGAAGGTGAAGTAAGGATGGAGTTTGTTTCCACAACAGAGTAAGTGGCTGATATCTTTACTAAACCACTTTCCAAAGATCAGTTTGAGTTTCTCAGACAGAAACTGGGGAGTGGTGGTTCTTCCCAAGCACTAGGGGTATTGGGAGAGGGGGAGCAAGTTGCTTGATGCTGCTACCCCCATTTTGGACTCAGGGGGAGTCCATTGGTTCCACCATTTATACTTGTTGTCAAATGGGGAGAGAGTTACTCATTGGAGCTTTGGAGTGTATTGGTGATGAGGTGGTTGCCAACAACTCCAAAGGGGGAGATCGTTGTTTTATGGTTGTCCTTGTTGGCAACCTGGCCACGTGGCGGTGATGACGTGGCCAGTTTGGGTGACGTGGTTGGAAATGATGACATGGCAACGTCCTGTGTCACCGATGAGATAACATAGCCACATTGTGTGCATGGAGTGGTTTGATTCATCCATGGTAGGTGGTGCAGGTTTCTGGGTCAAAACTAGTAAAATTGGCCTATTTACGCTCGGGGGCATTTTTGGTAGTGAAAATGACATTTTTGGAAGACCGTTTCTTCATGAAAAAGATAAATTGTAATTTATCTAGTCCAGTGCATCTGATTTCGTCGCATTCCAATACCGTATGAAGAATTTACGACATTTTTGGCAGTCGAGGGCAGTTTCGGCATTGAAGATAATTTTTTTGGAAAAAGTTTTCTGCATATAACGATACGACAAAAATCTGATATTTCCAATGGTTCTGATTTTGTCTCGTTCCGATTTTGTATGAGAAAGATGCGTCATTTGAAAGGCCTAGGGGCATTTTGGTCTTTTTACATGGCTAAGTCAGATGATCAGGCCTTCTGAAAGTTGTAGAGAGTCCAATCGTGGTTCCAACGCACTTCGTTTCTTCTCGATCGGAAATTGTATGAGAAAGTTACATGTGTTTTTGTGGAGCCGGTTCGAAAATCCAAACCGGAAAATCCCAGTTTGCTCTCGGTGTAGGGAGGATTTTTCAGAATTTATTTTTGAAATTTTAAGGGCTTTTGTGTAATTTCAATATCTTAAAGGTCTGAGTTGCTGGGGGTCTTTAAGCACTGAAATATATGGAGGCAGGGGCTTGATTGTAATAAAAAGCAGTAAAGGGTTGTAAAATGAATGGCTCAGATGAAGCCACGTAGGCCTTATTCCCATCCAAAGGTTACTGAGCCTGGGTGCTGAAGTGACTGACTAGATGCCATCATGAGATCATCCATTGGTTAGGTGCATAAGTCTTGATGCTCTGGCGCTGCACCTGATCAAGTGTGCTATAGTGTTTCGCATGTGCATAGAAGGTATCATGGAGATCCTGATCTCAAAGATCTCATGAGATCTGATTGTAGATGATCATGATGGATTTGGGTCCTACGGTCAAAAGCAATTAATGCTTTATGAAAAAACAACCGACATCACCATGTGATATGTCAGCACTGACCAATCCTAGCTCGACAACGTGTCTGACGATGTCAGCGCCTGTGTCACGTTGACGTCATCTTTGACTTTGTGAGATTCAAATCCTATGGTTTAGATCTATTGTTCGTTGGTTTAATCGGACGGCTTATATTAAGAGATCTTTTAGGTGCGATCTATGGTCTGATCTGCTCCTCTGTTGCGCGCTCCTCCAGCATAGCCTACGCCAACCTCCGAAGATTCCATTTTGAGTGTTCTGGTTAGCCCAACATCAAATGGCCATAAATTTCTAACCCTAACTCCAAATGAGTCCATCTAAATTGCTATCTCTTCGTTTTTTCAAGCTCTACACAATGAAAGAAAAAAAAAATGAGTTTTGAGTGAAGGAAGGCTGCGGTTTTGGTAAGAGAAGCTTCCCCCTCTTTGTTGGTCCTTGAATGAACATGAATACTTGATGATAATTGTTCTTAGGCTATTAAAGGAGGTAAAAGAGGTGGTTGAGGTGTGTTAATATTTTAACTTAAAGCCAAAGAGGAAGAGAAGAAAGCAAGGATGTGTTTACTTGTTGCTTTGAAGAGCAAGAAGCCATGGAGAGAGAAGGTGTGAGCACCAAACTTGTTAGTACAAGTTTCCAGTCATCCCAGGCAAGCGGTTGTGAGATTCCCTAACCTTTGATTTATATTATTTGCATGTATGTATGCTAGGGTTTGTTGTGCATGAATTGTATACATGCTAGGTTAGTTGTGGATGAACTATAAGCATGCTAGCTAATTGTGGATGTATATACTAGGCAGGGTTTGACTGTAGGGCATTGATATAATTTCAAATTGATGATATTCTTTATTGAGTGCTTAGTGGGTGCTAAGCACTGGGAGTGGGTGCTCCTGTGTATTGGGTGCTACACATTATACAGGCATTGCGAGTGCCATCTCAGCTTCGGCTTGAGAAAATTTGGTGTGGGTGCTCCCGACTGTGGGTGCAGTCAAAAGTAGTGTATTGACTAGGTATGAAGCCTTTATGAGCACTACTCTTGGGACGTAGGCAAATTGCCAAGCCTCGTAAAAGCCCTGTGTTGTGGGTGCGATTATTGTTTGCATTATATATATTGAAGTACGTGGAATGCCGAATGGGTGTGTATACTTGGAAGTGCCTATGAGAGGCTGAGTGTGCATATGACTATGTGCAAACAGGGACAGGTACAGGCACAAGTGTATCTGGGTTTGCCATGTCAGATATCGGATAGGTTTTGGGGATCGAAATTAGACTCACTGATTCATCCCCCTCTCAGTGATTGCCGGGTTACAACAATTGATATTAGCGCTAATACTGAGATCTGTATACAATAAGCATCTGAGTGAGCTGGATTTTGAGTTTTTGATATCGACTTATTTTTCAACTAACTAAAGTTTCCTTTTCATGTAGTGGTGAGCATGTCACACCCCACCTTCACTTACTTGAAAGCGCGTGACTTGGACACAGTTCCTAACCAAATAATCCTTCCAGGATCATCGATGCAGTACTTTAATGTCACAATTAAATGAAAAGAACTAAAATCCATTAAAATTTAAGAGACAGGACATGTAAATACAACTAGTGATCTTCTACTGATAAGTGGTATAATTACACAAAAGTGTGTACACTGTCACGACATACCATACATAACTAACCACTGTCTTACATCATCTATGTACACAAAAAGAAAAAAAAGTAATGATGTGTATCATCCTCAAGGTGCCCCATAAGCACAATCCTGGTCATACTCCACTCTCTTCTACTCGCTGCTCCTCGCCCAACAAAGCTAGTCGTCTCCACACAAGCAACTGACTGAGTACTTGCGTTACCATTTTAAAAGGCACACAACAAATGGTGTGAGCTTTCACAAAGCTCAGTGAGGGATGGAACAGGCAAGTAAACGCATCCAAATATGATGCAGGAGATGAAATCAACATAAATTAAATGATGCAATATGGTTCTAGTTATTAACATACAATCCTAATATCAATCTAAGTCTAAATATGGTCTTAGTGCTATTGCAACTTAGGTGGTATCCCTGGTCCTAAAATTCGCCATTGGTCATCTAGCGAGACAAGCTAGTTGTGGGTCAGAAGCATATTGTTCCCTACATGTGCACTTTGGTTGCCCGGCAATCGGCCACACCAATAATGTCTTCCTTCAGCAACAATCACATCGAACATTGGATGTGGATCGTCAGACCTACACATGTGGGATTTGCCAATACCTTTCCTTTACTGGCTAGGGTTGTAGCACCCAAGTTGTTTGTCCTCGCCATATGCAATCTACTATGGTGCACAAGACGTCAATACAACATTAAAATCATAAATGGGAATGCAGTGTCAGAACCACCCTCGGCCACTCCGCTTTCCACCACAACCACAACACACACACACATATTGTACACACACACACTTCAATCACACACTTCATAAATATAGTATAATAAGTAACAATAAATAAATGCTAGCTACATGTTCATGTGTGACACCTAAGAATACGGTAAGTGTACCAAATTTGCCTAGGAGATCGGTGAGGTGTCCCATCAAGAATATGGCAAGTACCAGGGTGTTTGGGAGATCAGTGAGGGTGTTCAAACTTTAGTCCCACATCGCCTAGGGGGAGTTTGTTGAGCTGGTTGATAACCTCTAGCCCCTTAACATGGCACAACGCATTTTAAAGCTTAGAGGCCCATGGGCCAAAAAGGACAATATTGTGCTAGGTTGATGGGGCCGGGCGTTACAGATGCTATCAGAGTGGATCCCGACAATGTGTGGAGCCATAGCAGGGACGCTGTGCCCAAAGGGGGGAAGAATGCGACATCCGAGAATACAACAAGTGTATTGAACTCGCTTGGGATATCGGTGAGGGTGTGCAAAGTTTTAGTCCCACATTGCCTAGGGGGAGTTTGCTGAGCTAGTTGATAACATCTAGCCTCCTTGACATGGCACAATGCATTTTAAAGCCTTGAGGCCCATGGGCCAAAGAGGACAATATTGTGCCAAGGTTAATGGGGCCGGGGCATTACATCATGCATCAGAAGTAAATATTTGAAACACTTCGCAAAATGAAACAAACACCCACTCACCTCTCGTCTTGACGAGGTGTATCCTATCGATGATCCTTTGTCGCGAAGCCTCACCGCTTGACGGTTCTATTTAGTTGAACAAAAGATGTTTTAGGTCAGAGGTTGAGTATTGAATTGGCCTTCCTATAGGTCAAGTGACCGCCCAAAAATTAGGTCAAAATATGTTGTTCAGAAGGCTCACCATTTGATGGTCACTGGCTGGAGGTGACCAACCGGTGGCTGACTGGTGGATGAAACAGAAGCTTTTGGTTCTGCCGAATGTCCACCGGTTGATGCTCACCCACTGGTGGGCGTTGACCGGTGAAGTCAATTTAGTGGGGTTTCTGCCTGTATCCTCATATCTGAATCCTTAGGCCATTTTCAGTGTCTACCGTCATCTGTAATTCCCACTCTATAGTGGTGATCTTACCATCACCCTAATTTTGCCCAATTAAAGTTGTTTGCATACTACGGTTGATGATCCATGCATGATCTGCATGTATGCACCCTAGGTAGCTTGGATATTACATGATTATCACCTTGATTGCATGAATTATAGTAGGGTTGTCCTATAATTCTAGTTACGGGTTTGGTGGCATAAATTGGGTATTGAGATGGGGATCATCACTTAATTAGTTCCCAAACCCAAATATGAGCCTTCAATTACTCTAATTTTAGGTTCACTAACTAGTTCCCTTATTAATTAAAGCGAGAGAGAGAGAGCAAGAGAGAGAGAGAGAGCACATAAACCCTAGATTGCTTGGGGTTAATTGAGCTAATAGTTTTCATGTGGAGAGAGAGTGTGTAAGAGAAAGATATGTTCACTCACCTCTCAAGGTATTGTGTGAGTGACAAAGTGGTAGCTCCCCTCCCTTAGTTCAATTCTTCCTTATCTCCCTTCTTCACTTTTCTCTTCTTCTCCTTCCTTCACAATTGTTGGTTGTGAAATAAATGAGCAAGTTACTCTTTATATAGGTAACTAGTTTCAGCGAGGCATGTTTGGTGAATTAATGGGATCCCCATTTACCGATTTAATTCCCTAGTTGGCACAAGTGGGCCCACTTCCAAGTGAGTTACTGTATTAATCCAACCAATCATAAGTTGTATGGACAATGGAGGTGCTCAGGAGTGCACGGCTACGAAGACTTGGGCCACACGGGTGAATAACCCATACTGTCAAACTATTCCCACCAGTGGATGCTCACCGGTTGGTGGTGGTATCGACGGGTGAGGGCCAAAAGTGTCCATTTCTGTTGGGACTTCCCCAATATACTGAACTTCTGATGGGGCTTGCATAAGTCTGTATGCAAGGTCTATGGGTATTTCACTGCCTATGTTTGGGTGAATCTGTTCGATGGCAAAAGACTTACCCTGATTTGCTCGGTGGTCTGTAACCTTTCCAGTTGTTCTGGCATGAATAACATTTGCAGGTGGGGTCATTTCTTCCCTCGTGGCAGAAAACTCTGCTACCTAGTAGTCCTTGACACTGTCCACATCCTGTGGTTCATCTGTGGTCAACAATACAAGATAGGCTAGGGCTCGTGTATAACAAAGCATGCTTTCATGTTAAAACTGAGGTTTATTTTATTCTTTTAATGAAGTAACTGATGTTGTTATAGACTTGTTCAAAGGATCAGAGATTTTGTAAATGGAAGGTTCTGAGTTTTTTGTTTTTTCCCTGAGTTTGCTAAATCCGCGCACTCTAGAAGACAGATCAATCATTTACCAACTTCCAATCTTGGCTTGTTTTATGATTTAAAATATATTTAAAGAAAAAAAAAACCATGATTATTCTTTCGGCTTTTGCAGTTCCAAAGAGGAAGAGGCCAAGAACTGTAGAATTGGAAGATGGTGACAACTCCACGACGACGGTGTGCTCTTCAAAGCCATCTGTATGCAGCAGCATTAGACATAATTCAAACAGTTCAGTTCTTGCTTCTTCACCCAAAACTGAAGCAAACAAGATTTCCCCAGTTGCAAAAGCAGAGGTTTTATCCCCGAAGTCAAATAAAAATATCATATCAAATGAAGGGACTGCTTCCAAACCAGAAAATTTCTTGCCAATTTCTTCACATTCACCAACTTCTCTTCCAAAAGACCTTTCGTTGGTGGAGGAGAAACCAATTACTAAAAGTTCTTTAAATACAAAGACTTCAATATCATTGGAAACGAACATTCAAACCACTCATACTCCAAGAGTGGAGGAGGCTGGAACTTTAGAAGTCGGCTTGCAAGTATCTACTGATGTTGTGGAGAAAGAATCAAGCCCAACAGGCGAAGATACAGCAGCTTCATTGATATCAGATTTTAAACCAGAGACTCCTAATATGTAGGATATCAAGAAGAAATTATTTGATGTTTACAGCTTATGGTTTCTTATTTGGTGTAATGTTTAATGACTTATGTTATTTGTTTTCTTTCTCTTTCTTTTTCCAGTATGTCACCAGGTTCTGCAGCTGTTGAGGGTACCAAGGTGGTGAAATTTGAAATTCATCTGATGGTGAGCACCTGTGGCATTTCACCATGTGATACTTTATTTTTCTTGATACTTGATCCCCTATTTAGCTAATTTCCTTGCAGGCTCTCCCAAAAGATGATGATGATGATGATGATGCAGAAGGTACAGATGCTCAGGTATCATACAACAATACCGTGAGTAACCTTTCCCTTGCATTATGATACTCATTATTTGAACATTTCATGTTTGAGTTGAATTTTTTCAAGCTTACTTCACTCTGTAGACTTTGATAATCCATGCATTCTGTGTTCTGCTACTTGCTTTTTGGACTCCCCAGTAAACAGATTTGTCTGCAAATCTCATGTAGGAGGGTCCTAGAAGGTCCTAGAACAGGCTAGCAACTGGAAGGGTGCAAGATGGAAGGTTCGAAGGTGCAGCAATATGGTGTTTTATGGTTCTGGGGCAACTTAGGTAGGTTTTAGAGAATGGTTTTAGGGTTTCCTAAGTATTCTTCCTTCCTTCCTCCCACTCTGTATATTTATTTTTGAAAACTATAGATATGCTAAATCCTGAAGGCTCTATAAGAACTAAGGAAGTAGATAAAAGGTATTGGTTGAGGTTGTGAGATGATGCACAAAAGGTTAAGAATTGGCAGAAGATATGGTCCTTGCAGAGGGATGACTAAACAGGATTTTATGCAGCAGAAGATATCAAGTGGTTAGAATAGGCTTTACTGGGTTGTATTTGCACCATGTAATGGACTGGTCTGGCTTCAAAGAAAAGAGAACTGCAATAAAATAGGAAAATGAAGTGAGGAATAATGAGAGATGCCTATGTTTATTTAACACACTTCTTTTTGGTTATTGGTATACAATTAGAATGAACCCAAAAAGGGGGGGGGGGTGGGAGTCAGGAAATGAGAGCAGATACAAAACGTTAAAAAGTACTAAATGCATCACCCTACTCCATCCCTCTCACAATGCAATCGTACCTCTGAAAGACCATACTTCCCTTGTATACTTTCCGATATTAGTGATTTTGAACGCACTGCCCTATTCTCGTTTCACTCACGCTTCAAACCTGATTAAAGCTGAGATGGTATGAAAAAATATATTTTATATCGATCCTTCCAATGCACATGAAAATTGTCCATTGCAATACCTTAGGAGTTTTCACCTAATACATTTATTCATGGAAACAATAGGTAAGAAGATGTTGAAGGATTTAAAGGAACTAGGGTAGTCCATAAAAATATTAGTTGAGGCTGTGAAAATATAGTTGTCAAGGTGGCTAGGAGACCCAAGGCGGTCTAGGCACCACAATTGTCAAGCGTAGGTATCTAGGCTCTTTCTTGGTCCAAGGTGACAACACGAGCTTATGTTGATTTATAGTGCCCACCTCAGAGAGGAAACTGAAGTAATGAGGAACCAATTTGGTTTTATGCCAGGGAAAGCTATTTACCTCTTAAGGAGGCTTGTGGAAGTATTTAGAACTCTAAAAAAGGGCCTCCATATTGTCTTTATTGACTTAGAGAAAACCTATGACAGAGTACCTAGAGAGCTCAATTGGCATCTCCTAGGGAAGAGAAGGGGCTCAATTAACTATGTGGATATAATTAATGACATGTATGAGGGAGTGGTGACAAGTGTCAAAACGGCAGATAGCCAAAGTACCGAATTCCCAATTATGATTAGGTTACACCAAGAATTAGATATAAGCCCTTATTTGTTTGCGCTCATCATGGATGATCTGACCAAGCACATCCAAGATTAGGTCCTGTGGAGGGGCACCTAGGTAACAAAGCGCCCACTAGGCAACCTAGATATTCAGTATATCACTATATATAAAGTACCCTTAATAATTTTATAAAAATATCCTTATATGCAACATAGAAGACATATCAATCCAATATGATGTAATTGTGATAGTATTGACCTAATATAAAAAAACCCAACATATAATGAACAAAGCAACAACAACAACCACCATAACCTTATCCCAACTAGTAGGGTCAGCTATGTGGATCCGATATATATAAGAATAAAAAGTACCAAAAGGAAGTAAAAGGAAGTAAAAGGAGGCAAAAGAAAAAGTCAAAGCAGTAGTCAAACCAGCATCACAGGAACATTCCCTACAAGGGGTCGGCTACACAAGTCTTTATCCTCCATCTAACTCTATCCACAGTTATACTAGAATAGAGCCCTAACATATGCATATCTTTTCTTACCACTTCATCAATAGTCATTTTAGGTCTGCCCCTACTCTTTTCGTTCCATCTAATTGAATCTAGTCTTTCTTCAACAATTTCTGATCTCTAGTAGACCTCTTAGTAGGATTCGAACCCAGATGAAGTTTTGACCATCTATCAGAGAGAAAAGAACGAATTGATCTTAGAGGATTCCCAAGAAATTCTTCGATTTCTTCTGGAAGCAAATGATTATTCATATGTTTCTCATGTTCTCTTCCTTACTGGGGCATCCATGAGTCTCCATTGAATATGACCATCACCTCAACCTACTCTAGCAGAGCTTGTCCTGGATCTGTGCAACCCCTAATTCGTTTCTACTACAATTATTCCTTACTCTAACTCTCCTGGTCTTTCCGCACATCCCTCTCAACATCCTCATCTCCCTATACCCAGTTTATTTAAATTACTCTTTTTGACTACCCAACACTCCGCCCTATACCTCATTGCTGGTCGTATTACTATCCCGTAGAACTGTCCCTTGAGTTTACCAGGTATGCGTTTGTCACATAGCACTCCCGACGTACCTATCCACTTCATCAATCCAACTTTAATTCTGTGGGAAACATCATCCTTTGTATCACACTCTTTGCTAATGATTGACATTAGGTATTTAAAACAGTCACTTTGTGGTAGCTCCCGCTCCTCAAGTTTCACCATTTCATCACTTCTCCTAGTTTGATTGAAGTGGCACATCATATACACTATCTTCGTTATGCTTATCATAAAACCTCTTGATTTTAAGCTTGATCTCTATAGCTCCAATTTAGTATTAATCCCTTCCACTGTCTTATCTATTGAAACAAGATCATCAGCGAATAACATGCCTTAGGTCGCCTAGTCGCCATGACAACTTTGCTAGGTGCCCGGCTAGGCACCTGAGGCATGAATTATATATAAGTAGTATTTATGTCGTAAATATAATTATGATAATATTGCAATATGATAAATTTAATATAAATACATCAATGCAATATGATATAATTATCTTAGTAATGACCTAATATGAGAAACCAACAAATAATGAACAAAGTATAAGATATAATATAAACATACTAATAACTACACAAAGCAATAAACTAAGAGCATAATAGCATATAGGTAAGAAACAAAATTATAGAGCATGTAACAACGTAGGTATGATTCCATGCATAATTGTCACGATGTCAAGGCGACCCAAGTTGTTGGACGAGTCTTGGATGCAAGGTAACACCAACAAGGCGACCAAGACAACAAAGGCACCAAAGGTGCCTAGACACCTAAGGTTTCTCCTAGGCCACTCTTAGGAGGCTCCTTGGCAACTATGATTCCATATAAAGCATAAATAATATAAAAAGCAATCCAGTGCATGAGGCTCCTACTACTGCAAGGTCTGGGAGGGGCAAGTGTGTACGCAACCTTACCCCCTGCTTTGCAGAAGAGGCTGTTTCCAAGTTTTGAACCTGTGACCAACAGGTTGCAATAGTGCAACTTAACCATTGTGCCACAGGCTCGCCCACGTAAAACTTGTGCTTTATAATTTTATATTCGAACCAGTAATAGGGTTACAATTAGAACCAATTTCTTATTAATAAAAAAAGCACACACACACAATATAATATAGCGTCCGCCAAGTCACAATGGGGGCCCAAAGTGACGACCAAGTGACCAAGATGGTCACCTATCTTGCATAAAAAAATCCGTGCTATCGCCTTGGACCCTAGATTGTACTTAGATGCCTAGGCGGCACTTTAGCGACACCTTGACGACTGGTATAAAATACATGAACTTTTCATAATTTACAGAAGACATAACCCTGAAGTGGAATTGCAGAGCAGAATGTACGTGGAAGAGAGCAAGTGTTTATGATAGATTTAGTCAAGTTATTATCTATACTGTAAGTTGAGTCAATAGAGTCTTGCATTAGTACCGAGATGGGTAGGGGCAGTTTTGTCTCTCTTCTATTTTTTCTGGTTGTCTTTTCCTCCCTCTACTCTTTTTCTTCTAATATTTACATGGTATCAGAGCAAGATCCTTAGGTACTGCTGCAACTCTCCTTCTCCTTCAAGGCTTTAGCCATTATTGGTTGATTCATCTCAGAGAATCCTGGATATATCTTTCGGTTTTTGTTTAAAGGGGTGCAGCACCCTATGAACTTTATTATCTTTCATCCTTCTCAACCCTCCATCTTGTTTTTTCTTTTTAGTTTCCATTACTATTTTCTGTTCTTAATTATTGTTGCTATGCGATTTCCAAGAGAGTTTTCAGATCTGTCAAGCTCTATTAAATCAGAATCGACCAGCAAAGGAATTCCAATTTTGAAGTCCAATTGATCTTTAATATTTCCTCCATCTGAAGTCTGATCTGCCTGGTCTGGCTACGGGCTGTTCCACATCATTAGTGGATCAATCGATCCATCTTGGAAGAACCATTTAAGGCTACCAACTGCTGTCCCTGAAGAATCTAACAAATTTTCTCTCCTAGGTCCGATTTAAGAAAGTGTATCTCAGCAACCAACTATCGGAAGTCTTTTAAATTTTTAGGTTTTTGTACCCTTCTTAGGGTTTACCTATGCCCAAGAGTGCAGCTCAATTAGAGCCCTACAGACCTGGCTGCACCTGTCTCTGTCCAGCCATATTGTAGGTCTTTCTCTCTCCTATTGGGTTGGGTTTTGGCTGGTTTTGCTCCTGTTTGGTATTGTACCCTTAGGGGTTTATTTGATGGTCTTATTCCCTTGTTTCCTAGTCCTATTTGTCTTGTTTGGGGTTATAAACTGCTGGGGTAGTTTACTTGTAATCTACTCCTACATTAAGTGGTATCAGAGCCTAAACGAAGATGGTTCCACCACTTAATGTAGATTAGATTACAAGTAAACTACCCCTGCATTAAGTGGTATCAGAGCCTAAACGAAGATGGTTCCAGAAGTTCGTTACTTTGCTGGACAAAAGGATACTTGCTACATCCTTGATTGGCTAGATTCTCTAGAGGAATATTTTGACTACTATAACTTGACAGAGATATGAAAACTTCAATTTATTTGCTTCTGGTTGATTGGTTGTGCTAGAGACCGGTGGAGAGTATGAAAAGCGACTCCGAGTTCGAGGATATGAGCCTAGGACTTGGGAAGAGATGAAGTACAAGTTGGCGACCCAATACCTCCTTGCATATGTCCAAAGAAGGCTCATTCATCAGCAAAATTCCCACTAAAATACATCTACATGTCTCCAAAAGACACCCACAGGTGACAAGAGTCTGAAACAGATGGTAGAGTTGAAGGAGGCTATTGCTGCCCAATCTAATGCTCAACCATGTTATTTTTGTGGGGAATTCCTTGAATGGGTGTATGAATTGGATGTATACTTTGACAACTACAACTTAACAGAGACACAAAAACTCCAATATGCATGTTCCCAGATGAGTGATTGTGTTTGAATACAATGGAGAGTTCGTGAAAGGCAACTTCAAGCTCAAGGACGTAAGCCTAGAACGTGGGAAGAGATGCAGTATGAGTTGGCAGGCATGTACCTATCTAAGCACGAACGAAGCATGTACTTCCTTCCACCAGATTTCCAAAGGCCACCCATATGTCATAAGATTACTATTGTTGAGAAAGAGTTGGTCATTGACGTTCCTATCAGTGGTATTCATGTGGATGAAATCGAAAGCGACCTGGTCACAATGGTGGACAAAGAGATCAAACCCAAGGAGGTTAGTGCTACAACAACTATGGTGATTATGGACAGCCAAGCGGAAGATCCTAAAGGGTCCGAGATTGAAGTAATGGTTGATGAAACCATTAAGGAGACTGTGAATGATAGGGACAAAGGACTTGAAGAGCCTATGACCAAAGAAGAGAAAGTAGAGGATGTGCTAGAAGATGACCTCATGGATACATCTGAAGACCTTGAGATTGAGCATGTGGAGTTCATCATCCCATTAAAGTATCTTGAAGATCGAGCTCCTCACATTCTAGACTACATCCTTATTATCGAAGAGCTACCTGAATTTTTCTACAGCTTGAAGAGAGATATGCACCATGCTATAATCACCCTCACACTACAAAATTCGAGGACGAATTTTTTCTAAGAGAGGGTGAGTTGATGTAGATAAGTCACTTAATGAGCATATTTTATTGCAAATAAGCCTTGGGTTAGGTTATGTATGTGTTGGGCCTTTGATCCTATGGGTTTTCTTTATAATAGGCCACTTTAATGGGCCTAAAATATGGGTAGAAAGTAGGAAAACGGGATTTAATTCATTAGTTTAGTTAAAGTCCTGTTTTGAGTCTATTTCCTTTGTTATTTCAGTTTGAGTCAGTTTAGGTCTCCCTATTAATGAATGACTAGTTAGTTACCTACTCCATGTTGGAGTTCTAGTCTAGTCCTATTATGAGTCCAAGTCCCACTAGGAGTGTCTAGTCTTATTTGGAAACTAGCTCCTAGTTATGTTAGGATTATTATTCTGCCATCTTTAAATAAAGGAGTTTATGTAATCAATTTCAGATTTGAATGAATGAATTATTGAGTGATTACTCTTTAGTTAAAAGTTGTTATTGAGACGTGAGATGCCTAAACCTTTGAGGGGTGAGATCCCCATTCCTTTATTATCTTTCATCCTTCTCAACCCTCCATCTTGTTTTTTCTTCTTAGTTTTCATTACTATTTTCTGTTCTTAATTATTATTGCTGTGAGGTTTCCAAGAGAGTTTTCAGATCTGTCAAGCTCTATTAAATCAGGATCAACCAGCAAAGGAATTCTGGTTTTGAAGTCCAATCAATCTCCAATATCTCCATCTGAAGTCTGATCTGCCTAGTCTTTCTAGGGGCTGTTCCACATCATTAATGGATCAATCGATCCATCTTGGAAGAACCATTCAAGGCTACCAGCTGCTGTCCCTGCAGAATTCTGACAAATTCTCTCTCCTAGGTCTGATTTTCAAGAAAGTGAATATCTCAGCAACCGACTGTCGGAAGTCCTTCAAATTTTTAGGTTTTTGTACCCTTCCTAGGGACTACCTACGCCCAAGAGTGCAGCTCAATTGGAACCCTACAGACCTGGCCGCACCTCTCTCTGTTCAGCCATATTGCAAGTCTTTCTCTCTCCTATCGGGTTGGGTTTTGGACTGGTTTTGCTCCTGTATTGGTATTATACCCTTAGGGGTTTATTTGATGGTCTTATTCCCTTGTTTCCTAGACCTATTTGTCTTGTTTGGGGTTATAAACTGCTGGGGTAGTTTACTTAGGTGCCGTTTGATAACACTCTGGGAGAATGTTTCTGGTGTTTTTCTATTCTGCGGGAATGCAAATAGAACAGAAATATGTTTGGCACGTCCGGTTCATTTTTGTATTCCCCCGGAATGAACCAATGAAAAAGAATGAGTAAAGAATACATTGCAAGAGTACCAAAAAGTTGCTTTTCTATTCTTTTATAAACTTAAAAGAACAATCCCCTATTCAAAACCCCCAAACCCTTTTCTCCATCTCACGATCAAAAAACCCCAAGTCCTAAGGAAAACCTATTGCAGGTTTTCACTCTCAGGTTTCGCCGCTGCCCTCTCTCTCCTTCGCCGATTCCCTCTCTCTCTCTCTCGGTCACAGGTTGTTAGTATCCAGGTGCGTCGCCGCTGCCCTCTCTCTCCTTCGCCGATTCCCTCTCTCTCTCTCTCGGTCGCAGGTTGTTAGTATCCAGGTGCGTCGCCGGTGCCATCTCTCTCCTTCGCCGCTTCCCTGTATCTCTCTCTCGGTTGCAGGTCGGTTGCAGGTCGGTCGCCGGTGCCCTCTCTCTCCTTTGCCGCTTCACTGTCTCTCTCTCTCTCGGTCGCAGGTTGGGTGCAGGTCAGTCGCCGCTGCCCTCTCTCTCCTTCGTCGCTTCACTGTCTCTCTCTCGGTCGCAGGTCGGTCGCCGGTCGCCGCTTCCTTGCCTCTCACGATCGTCGCTTCCCTGCAACTCACGATCTTCCCTGCAGCAGGTATTAACAAAACTATCCCAATAAGCTCTTAGATTTGGCATGTGGCATGTCCAATTCATTTTCCAATTATCAGATTTCAATGTTACAGATTTGTTCGGATTTTATGTCAACTCATGAAAAATCCATACTTGAGATCAAACTTATCATAAAAGTGAATGAAGGTGGGGCACATCACTGGGAGATATGAACTTATCATAAAACTTATCAAACTTATCATGAAAAATCCAGACTTGAGATCCAGACTTTAAATTCCAGGTTGTTAGTATCCACATCACTGGGGAACAACCAAAAGGCTTGTCACTGGCCTTCCTTTAGCACTAGGACTTTACTATTGGCCTTTCTTTCTGAATTATGATTTCTGTAATATTATACCATTCAACAGTCCTCATAATAAATATCACTTGACTAGGTTTTTAGGACAGTTAGATCTTTTCTTAGTTATTAATTTTCTCCTCTAGTTCATCTACTCTAAATTGTCTGATTTTAAATCTTATCTTATTATCTTCTATTTTGTTCATTAGTCCCTATCATTTTTCCTGTTATTTCTCTGGTTGGAGATCCACCTTATAGGTCCCTTTTCCTGTAGAATATACTTAGAGGATTAAAAGACCAGAGTTACCATTATTGATCATTTTTTAAACTAATAAAATCTTCAGTGCTTAATGATATTGATATTTTGGAGCTGGAAGAGGGCTTTTATTATGTAAACAAATGGAAAGATCAATTTGAAGTTCTTGAGCATGACGTAAACAAATACCTTGCCAAAAGACATGTATTTCTTTTTTAAGGCTATAATGAGATGTGTTTCTAATTTTAGAGTAATGGCATCCACTTCGAGAGCTAATAACGAGGCAGCAAAATGGACTCAAAGCGAACAAGATTATCTCTTGAAATTAATGGTTGAACAAGTGAAAGTTGGTAATAAGAGTTCTAGCACTTTCAATAAAGGTGGGTGGAACAATATCAAGAAGGGGCTTGAGGAAAAATTTAATCGGTCATTTACGATGGTTCAATTAAGGAATAAGATGAATAAAATGCGATTCGATTACAGCGCTTTCAAGAGACTACTGGATACTACAGGTTTTGGTTGGAATTCCGTGACGAGGACCTGTACAGTTGAAGATGACAGTGTTTGGGATGTACACATCAAGGTATACTGTACTTTTATATGATTTTTTTAATATTCGGTGTAATTTTATCTAATAGCTAGTGTGTAAAATTTTCAGGCAAATCGTGATTGGTCAAAGTTTAGGAGGAATGGGCTACCACATTGGCCTGAACTATGTATAATTTTTGGGGATTCATATGCTAGTGGGATAGGCGGATTCGGGAATGAATCTGATTTCAGGTTTGAAGAGGAATCGAGAGGTGTTGATGATGAGGTGGATGCAGATGTAGATGTAACTCCAACTACTCCATTGGCTAATACCTTGCAGACAAGTTATTATGAAAGCCAAGATCCAGGAACTGATCGTCCTAGAGTCAACAGAAGACTTGATAGGACACCTACAGGATATAGGAAGAAGAGTAGGACAACTGGTATTGAACGCGCCATACAGAGTTACAGACCCTAACCGAGTCAGTAGCAAACAAGAATACTTCAACCCCTAGCTCAACTCCAATGGGTCTCACTCTAAATACCACAGATTTCAGCACTTCTACTTGTGTTAGATTATTGGAAACTATGAATGATATCCCAAGAGAATTGCATATTAAGGCGTGCAAGATGATATTGGTGGATCGGGAATGGAGAGAATTATTCATTACTCTCAAGGATGAAACGAAACAATTGGCTTTTGATGTGTTAGATTGATGGATGATAATCTAACATTTTTTTTTTTAATATGGATGATTGTAATGAAATACATTTAAGACCTTTTGTAGTAGGATCGATATATTTTGTTAGTTACACTTGATGTAAAAGTGTAATATGGATATTTACACTTTATGCTACTTTTCTAAATATGCCAGTTAAATTTTACTATTATTGTAGCAATGATTCTGTTGGATGCCTTTTTGTTTTAAATACTTATTACATCATCTGATAATTAGGGCATGTTGGATGATTATAGTTTTATAGATCTTTTGGAAAATTTGTATTAGGGGATAAACATTTGTATGATATTAACAAGTTTATAATTTGTATGAATCAGTTATGGCAAATGTCGATAATACTCCAATAATCTCCTCTACTGACGACGATGTAGAAGAATTGATTCTCGCAACATTGTTGATAGTACAATATCATTATTCCAGCGATTTATACAATAGAGAACCACGCAGGGATAGTGCATTCACAGGGGCAACATGGGTACATGAGGTGTTGCATGGGCATGCAAACCGCTGTTACGAAGAATTTGGCATGGAACGACATGTGTTTTTAAATTTATGCCTACTAATGAGACATCGTGGTTGGTTACAAGACAGTCGCAAAATTAGGGTAGATGAGCAATTGGCAATGTTCATGTTCAGAATAACAGGTGTAGGTCCTACTAATAGAGCAGTTGAGGAGAGATTCCAACATTCAGGACAGACTGTCAGCTATTACTTTGGCAAAGTATTGCAAGGGGTGCTTAAGCTTTCTAAGGAGTATATCAAAGCCCCATCGTTTGATGAGATTCCTATGGAAATAATTGCAAACAACAAATGGTGGCCATATTTTAAGGTAAATTGGCAATTTTCTTTCTAATAAGTTTACATCATTTTTTAACTTATGATCGTTTTTTGTTTCACATAATAGTGCTTTTGGTTGGTTTTTTGTTTTATTTTAATTAGGATTGCATTGGTGCCATAGATGGTACACATGTTACGGCTATAGTTCCCAAGGGAAAACAGATCCCATATCGAGGACGGAAGGGGATAACAACCCAAAATGTGATGTGTGCCTGCTCGTTTGACATGAAATTCACTTTTGTATATGCGGGTTGGGAAGGCAGTGCAAATGATTGTCGTGTATTCAATAGAGCCCTAGAGGATCCTATTTTACGATTTCCTCATCCTCCCCAAGGTATATCAATTCCCAAATTATCATGTATGCAAATGATTATTGTGTATGCTTTTAATGTCTTGCTTTATCATATTGTAGGGAAGTATTACGTTGTAGACTCAGGATATGTGAGTAGGAATGGATACTTGACACCATTTAAAGGAGAGAGATATCATATACCAGATTATAATGGAGGAAGAAGACAACCCAGAAGTACTAAGGAATTGTTTAATTATAGACATTCTTCTTTAAGGAATCATATTGAGCGTTGTTTTGGGATTTTAAAATCAAGATTCCCTATTTTAAAAAACATGCCTCAATTCTCACTTAGTTACCAAAGTTATATTGTGATAGCTTGTTGTGGACTTCATAACTATATTAAATCTGAACAAATAGCAGATGCACTTTTTCAACAATATGGGGAAGATGACTACTATGATCCTAATGAAGAGAGAGTCAGGGTAGTCAACGCTCACGGAGAACAAGAAGATGGTGATATTGCGAGTACTTCTACTACAATTCATCAGGGCAGTCAACGTGTACAAGGAAGACAGATGAATGAGCTAAGGATACAAATTGCAAATCAGATGGCAGTAGATAAGGGTTACCCCCTGATTTGATTGTTTATGTAATAAAATTTCAAGACACCTATTTGCAGCTATGATTTTTATTTTGTAATTCCTATAAACTTGAATAGTAGACTTTTGTTTTCTTATTAAGATAACTGTGGAAACTCTTTATGTTTATATTTTATTATTTCCTTTAAGTAATAGTATTTTAAAAGATAGTTTCATAAACAAATTATTTCCTTATTTAAGTTAAATTTGACCATAATAGCATGTTTGTAATTATTGATTTCTTTGTTCAAAAGTGAATTTTCATTATTGTACTCTCCAGGAATAGAAGTGTTTGTCAAACGCTGTTTCTGTTCTTTTCCTGTTCTAAAGCCATTTCTGAAATAGTTTTACCAAACGCTGTTTCTGTTCCGCCAGAGTGTCTTCACAGCATGGAATCGAAAAAGAACACTTTTGTAAAAGAACACTCTCCAGGAATAGAAGTGTTATCAAACGGCTCCTTATAATCTATTCCTGCATTACCTTTCCCTCACAATAAATGCCATAGGTTATGCAACTTTAACAACTTAGATCATACGAAATACAAAATAGGACTTGGTGAGCAGAGATTACCTCTCTTGGCTAGCTTCTATGAGATCCCCAGAGACACTGGAATCTTCAACTTTCCCCTTTTGATGGAGAATCTTGAACCTTCAAAAGTAGAAGATGGTGGTCCCACTTCTTTGTATTCTCCTTCTAACACACATAAGGATCTTTTTTGTCTTTAATGAACTTCAAAACCCCTATCCAACCTTCAATTTAGTCTTTAATGGCTTCTCAAGCTTGGTGGTGATGGTACTCGAGCACTAAAATCTTCAAACAAGGGGTTTTCTCAAGATTTGGGCATGAGAGCACACAAACACTTGGCTTCTTCTTCTCCTTTCTCTTCTTTCTTATTTTCTCTGCGAGGGTTTTTTTCTTCTTCTCTCATTTTTTTTTTTTAAAGAGATGAATGAATGATCTAAAATTCACTTAAAAAGGTCCAACAAAAGCCCCAAAATTCGTGTATGGTTTAGCCACCTGGTTCAGACAAGAATCTACTTTGGCAGATTGACCTTACCTCAGTGCGAGAGGCATAAATTTTTTTATATGACTCCAAATGAATCTATTCTTATTTCTTCTGAGGGGAGACTCAAATATGTAAACTTTTCCAGAAATATCCTTCCTCTAATTATTCTTTAAAAGAGCTCTCAAAATTCAACTTAAAGTCAGGCAAACTGAACGCGTTATGAGAAACTCGGTTGGTTTAGTTTCTTTGTTATCATATAGACCGATCATATCTCTCATTCGAACACCGATTGGCTCGATTGTTTTTTCTACGAATAGAAGACTCGAATAACTACATGTCTCATGTTTATACCTTCAACCTAGATTCACTACATGGATCTAAAAAATGGGATTGAACCCCAACTAATGTGTAAAACATTTCTTTTTTCAACTTACATGTTGGCCTGAAGAACATGTCGTAACTTTCTATTCCGATATCCGATCGACACGATTCCAGGTGCATTAGACTCATGGTTCGCATAGTTGTCAAGGCATTGCCTAGGTGACAGTTGCCTTATTGTACTGTATATCGCCTTGGGTTTTATGCCGAATATCATTTAAGTAAATGTCTTTTATATTTGTTATTTCACTTAAGATATTATTCATAAATAAGTAAATGCCCCCTATTTGAATCCAATAAAAATAGTTTAAAAATCAAATTCCAAAATGATAAAAAGTCAACACCCCAATCCAAGAATAAAAACTGGATTTTGGTTATAGGGGCGATTTTCAACTTTAAAATGCTGGGGGTTTTCTCAATTATGAAAATTTTATAAATTCTATCATGTTAAAGCATTGCTAAAAACCAAAAGTCCTATAAAATAATCTTTTGTTTTGATATCCATAAAATTATTTTCATTCAGACGATTTTAACAGCTTTCGCGCACTTGTAAATAAGTTTGACTGGAGCATAACTTTGTCATTATAACTCATATTTAAGTAATTTTAGACTTGTTGGAAAGCTGGTTTTATGTTAAAACTAATACAAAAAGTCTCACGAAAAAATAAAATCATTTGACCAGTCAAACTTATTACAGAACAAGAGTATTTCTCTAAATTTTGATTTTTTATAACTTAATATAACTTAATGTTAATTTTTTATGATTTAATATGGTTAAATGTTGATTTTTAATGACTTGATGTTGCTTAATCTTGATTTTTTATGATACAAGGTATATATAACTTACTAAATAATGTTAGAAAATGGGGAAAATAAAAATAACACTTGATTGCCTTGTTCGCCTTAAGGCTGATGCCTTCTCGCTTAAGCGCTTAGACAACCCTCCATCTTCTTGGTTTGCCTTGGCTCCGTGACAACTATGATGGTTCAAGGATCTACAATTTACATATACATTTCTTTTTCTATGGTGCTGCGATTGTGTAAACCATTGATTTCTTCATTGTTAATGAAGAGTCTTTCACACGCTGCTTTCACTTCACACATGCAATGTGAGACGCCTCTGAGCACTGCCATGACAACATAGTGGCCATAGACAGTCACGTCATCACCTCTGACCACCTTATCACTCACACATGGCCAAGGTTGCCAATAAGCACAACCAATATGCAACAAGGTTCTTCGGGCTTATTCCACCACTATACATCCAAATCAGGCAGAGATAAAGTACAGATGTAACCCTATCCTCTGTCTCAGGAATGGGTTCTATTCAGTGTTCTTCTATTACATTATCTTCAGTTTTTTTACATATCTCTAATTTTACTACTAACCTACTATCCACTAGTAGCCTTACTAGGGACTTAAACTATAAAGTAACATTTTTTCCTTCCCACTGCATTTTTCAGGTTTCGACAACAGGGAAGACGATTAGATGTGGTAAGGTGCAGAGTGATCTCTATTTTCTTGATGTTGGTTGTCGCCCTACAACTACAGTATCTACTACCCTCGTTAGCTACACCGTCTCCTCTAATATACAATAGTGCTACTTTCGTTTAGGACACCCTCCACTTGGGACATTGTCTATTTTATTTCCACAATTCGTTAAGCAATGTACCAAGGATGAGTTTTTTATGAAGCTTGTACTCTGTCTAAACAAACTCGTTCCAATTATTTTCCATTAAATAAAAGTTCATCAATTTTCCATTTGGTTTATTCTGATGTATGGGATCTATCTCGCTGAACATCTATTTCTAGAAAAAGATGATTTATGCAGCACAAAAGTGAGGTGTTCAGTTATTTTCAATGACTCCATAAGATGATTCAAATAGTTCAATGCTACTCTGAAGATTCTTCGTAGAGATAATGGTATAGAGTATTTATGGAGGACTAGTTTCAAAAGTAACTTGCTGATCATAGGAATCTTCATCAGACTAGTTGTGTTGGTACTTCAGCTCAGAATGGAGTGGCCGAATGCAAGAACAAACACTTATTGGACATTATCCATAATGTTTTCCAGATAGGTTCCCTCTCAACACTGGAGTGATGTTGTCCTACTGATACTTACTTGATCAACCACATGCCTACTTGAGTTCTTGATTCCTGGACTCTTGTTGATGTTTTTCAAGGGAATTCTTCCTTTTTGGTTCCTCCAAAGACTTTTGGATGTGCTTGCTATGCTCAGGATAATCATTCACCTGGGAAATTGGAACATCATAGCATTAAGTATATCTTTCTGGGTTATTCCCCCTACACAGAAAGGATACAAATGTTACCATCCTCCTATTAGGCATACTATGGTCACCATGGATGTTGTGTTTCATGAATCTGTTGTCTACTACTTCTCGCCACCTCTTTAGGGGGAGTCTAGTTGGATAGTGAAGAGGTGACTACAAATTTGCTTGCTTCACCAATGTATCCGCCATCCTCCTTTTTGAAGATCCTCAGGTTCGGAAAGAGAGTGAGGGGACAGATACTGATGTTCCAGCTATGGGGGAGATAGAGAATACTGTTCCAGTTAGGGGGAGATGACGCCTATTCAGCATACTATAAGAGAATTTTAAAGGCAGATCGATAATTCAACTCTTCAGGTGCATCGTAGGGGTTGTACCAGAAACAAGCAACTTCAGACCACTGCCACCACTACTACAACACCTTTGCACATCCCCTAGCTTGCTCTGGATCCAGAGAATGCTGAGCCTAACATGTCATCAAGTATAATTCCTTTTTTTGGCCAACCTATTGCTATTAGGAGAGGATTAGGACTTGTACTCAACAGCTCATAGCCCATGTTTTCTCTTATGATTCCTTTTCTCTCTCCTATCATACTTTTGCGTCTTCTCTTTCTTCTGTTCGTGTTCTTCAGAATTGGTAGGAAGCGTTTGTGATGGAAGGTGATGGAGAGAAAGGGAAGAAATCCCTGAGTGCACTCAGAGTTGCAGGGAGGAGAAGAATCACACAAAGGGGGAGGGGGAAGGTCTCACGACCAAGCAAACCACAAGGTTTCAACCAATTAATTAATTCATCATTCAAAAAATCTGTCTAATTATTTGGGTTGCATGCCTTTATATAATAAACTGAAATTAAAACTTTCCTAACAAAATCTAAAATAAAATTAGCAACTCCTAATTTGCTTCCTAAATTCTAAGTAATGAAATTAGAAACAAAATAAAACTTAAATTGGTAACTCCCTAATTGACTATTAACTACCCAAATTAAAAGATTGCAAATTATCACACCCCACTCTCGGCAGTCCCAACTTACCATTAGGAATACCGGCGGTGTGAGTAAGACACGTATCTGTCTTACAAACCTACTAGGATCTCTGATAGTAGTACCTTAACATTTTCACAATCTCACATCACAAACCAGTATAAGCAGCGGAATCAGAGTACAGTAGCGGAATTTATAAATAAAATGGGGAAACATCTAATGGTAATATAATAGCAATAACCCAGTTATTCTATTATATTCATCCATGACATATACTATAATCTCAAGAAAATATACAATCCACAACTATATAAAAAATATCACAATATGATGTACAATCTCACGGTGCGGCGTAAGCACAGTGGTCGCAAGCACAGTCTTGATCGTGCTCCTCTGCTTCTGGCATCCACCAGTCGCTCACACCGTACTCCAGCCTAGAAGATACTTGATCACCTGCCATCGGCACCACCGTACCTGCATCATCATCTAAAAAGGGGTGTATACGTGGGGTGAGCTTTCCAACTCGCTCAGTGAGGGGTGGGGCAAGGACATCTAAGCAAGATAATAGCAATAATAATTTATAATGCATGATTGTGAAAATTAAATACATAGTCCATGATGCTCGTGATGTAGTTCATTTGTTTATTACCCACCTAACAATACAAACTAAGTCTGGTAAATGCTACTATGGCGCATTAGGCTGTATCTCTCGACTCAGAAACGACATCGACTATGCAGTGATACAAACCCTAGCCGTGATTAGAAGCCTGTCGGTCCCTGTATGCGTCCTGGCAGTCACGGCACCGGTAACACATCGGCCACGCCGGACAGGTTCCCGCCTCTGGTAACAATCACATCGTACCGCGGGAGTGGCACTTCGGGAAGGCTCATCAAACATACCACAATGGGTTATCCAACACTTCAACCCTTGTTGGTAAGGGTGCATAGCATAGGGAGTGATATCTAACCACATATATACTATATGCCTTCATAATGATACAGTTAGTATGGATTACACGATACCGAAGAGACCTCGGCCACAAAGTGTAACCCATCTCCAAATACAGTCCCGGGTACATGATACCAGAGAGACCTTGGCCACAAAGTGAAACCCGAGACCATTTACCTAATCTAGCATGCAATAGCAGTTGAGTGTGGACTACGTAACACTGGAAAGACCTTGGCCACGAAGCGTATCCATTTCCAAATGCAGTCCCGGGGTACACGATACCAGCGAGACCTTGGCCACAAAGTGTAACCCGCGACTACAACTAACTCTAATGCACATAATCAATGCATGAATGCAACATAGATACGGCAATCACGGCACCGGTACCACCTCGGCCATGTCGGATTCCGTCACACACACATCCAAACACACGGCGATCATGGTATCGGTACCACCTCGGCCACATCATAACCCGTCATACATTCTATACAATTCATATCATGATCGTAAAATGATAATTTCATATAATTCTAAGCATGTGAGCAATTTAATAAATAATAAACATTTCAAAAATAAACATAATCCATCCCTCACCTGTACGATCGGTCGTGTTCGGGTTCAAGTACGGCCACCGATCAATCAATTTAATTATGACTTCGGGGCTCGTGCTTGTTACTGTCCTAGATGCAAGGGGATCGTACATCAGTACGCATCGAAAACATCGGGAGGGACCCACACAGGTCACCCCCAAAAGGTACAGACACTGTCTCCTATTGACAGTGATGTCATCGAAAACAAACACTGAAAACAGGGCATTTCCACCAGAAATATCAGTCCTATTTCCGGTGGAGGTGACAGAGAGCACATAAGGCTCCAAGTCCATAAGAAATATGCCACCGGAAACAGACCTAGTGGATCCGGTGGACTGTTTCCGGTGGTGATACAGGTCAATCCAATAATTTGGGGCTTTCCGACTTGGGCCCGATTGTCAGGATTTGTTCCTTAGAGTTTGTAGGGGATGTCCCTAGCATCATTTTAAGCTAAGAAAATTTCAATTCCACAGAGCCGTTTGGGAGATACGTCAATTGAACGATCGAAACCCTAGTTGGTCATTTGGCATTATATGTTGCCGGAGCTCACCGGGCTTGGTTCGAGCTCGGTAACAACACCAGGAGGATAGAACACCCATCCTACAACCCTAACATGGTGTGTACACCAAGATTCCATCCATACCTAGCTTTGTCTAGGTCGAAATGAAGAGAGAGAGAGTGGTATGGGAGGTTGTACTTACCTTCGGCAGTGATTTCGGCAACAAGGCGGTAGCCGGCACCAAGGTAGGCCTTCAATCCTCTTCTTCTTCCTCTCCCCTTTCTCTCCTCTCCTACGTTGGGCGCAAGGGAAATGAGGATTCATTTCCTCATTTCCCAACTTATAACTTAAGTTGGGCCTAAGGGTCTATTTGGCTTGAGCCTCTTTTGAACCAATCGGGTTAAAATGAGTTTCGGGACACGAGGACCCACACATTTAGGTCCATAAGGTGTTCACATCAAGAGGAAGGTGTGGAGGATGGTTTGGGATCATCCGGTACCATTTACAATGCGAGTGGCGGGACCCACAGGCTTCGGAACCTTGACAGCAGCCAGTGGACCTACCGGAAACAGGCACCGGATTCATGCCCATGTTGCTTCCGGTGGCTTGTTTCTGGTGGTCAAGACAGCCTGCTGTCTTGATGATAGCTTGCTGTCCTAAGGTTGGTCTCGCACTAGTGGTTACCCTCAGACATGCCCAAGGCTTTTTGACAATTATGATGCGCGGAGGAAATCAAGTGTGGGGAGTCGGGTCACTTACCGTCTGGGATCGGAAGGTGTAAATCCTCTTCAGTTGGACAGGCATGTGATACACGAACATATGGGGTCATCTCTACCCATTCGGCGATGTGCAGTAGCGAGCCAAAACCCGGCCGTACTTTCGATCTTCCATCCGAGTCCTGTCACAACAGTTCAAATTTGACCTGATTAGGGCACGGGTGTAACAAAAATAATCCCGAACAAAATAAAATTCTAAAGATCCTATGAATCCAAAAATCCAATTGGACCCGGTTCATCTCGGTTGAGGTTGCCCGAAGGGTTAATCCGGTTTAACATCAATTCTGCATCAACTCTCCCGATGTTAAGAAAAACTCGTCCACGAGTTTTAAAGAATGACAGCAATAAAAACTCACAAACGGGGGTGAATTTCTCGTCGTCTGCATCACTAACAAAATCCATGATGTGAAGCTTTGGAGGTGCATTCAAGTCCGAAAAATCACAGGGAAGAACAAATTCATGATGGTGAACAAGTGGCATTGCATTGATGTCCTCCACTACTTGATCCACAATTTTCTCTCTTTCTATTGTCATCACCTGTTCCACAATAGGATGGTCTTCCACTTGTGTTGATGCCTCTGATTCAACTTGTGGTTGTATTGGGGGTATCACTTTCTCTGACTTAACCAATCCATGAAGATCAAATTTTCGACCCATGTGGTAAGCCTGAAGGGTGCACATATTGTTGTCACGATCAAGAATACCGTCCCGTTGTTCTAACCAGCCGCGACCCAATTTAATGATGCGCTGAGGAGAGTCAAACACTTCACAAAAGGCACCATCATAATAAGGAGGAACAGAAAATTCAACAAATACATTATCCTCTGACTAAAAAAAAATCTGACTGGTCTCAACAACATATCCACCACGGATCTGGAGACAAAATTATCATTTAATCGCTCATCAATTAACAATTTAGCAGGCTTTCCATTAGGCAAGCGAACTCTGAACTTGAACACAAAAGATTCCATGACCAGATTTGTATTTGGCATCATTTTGTACCTCACAAAATAAGACAACTCTACTAGGCACATGGGTGGCAGAACTATAAATATAGAGGGTCACTTTTTTTTTTCTTCAAAAAGATGGCAGAATTGTAAATAACTAAAGTTCGATTGTAACTCACAAATATACCATGTGTGGGCATAGTTGTCACGGCATCAAATCGATCCAAGGCGGTGGAGGGGTGGCTAATCGATTTGGCGATGAATCGACCGTTATGGCGTTGCCATGGCGGTCAAATCGTCCATGTGTCATTTTTTATTTTCCCTATTTTCTAAAGTTATTTAATATGCTATTTTTTTTTCCTATTTTCTAAAGTTATTTAGCATGCTACAAACCTACAATATATACCCTATAACATATAAAACCAACATTAAGCAACATCAAATCATCAAAAATCAATATAGCCCTATCAAAATCACCCTGTATTTTACAAAAAATCGATCGCCTAGTGAATCAGGGGTGACCTGGCGTCCATGGCAGTGCCATAGCGATGCCTATTAGCCAATGGCAACCGTCATTTGTGAGTCACGTAAATCGTAGCACTGCCATGAACTTCTTTTTCTGCCAGGACGCCAAATCGCCGCCTTAGCGACACCTAGGCGACGCCATGACAACTATGTGTGTGGGAAGGGTAGACTTGGGAGATAGTTATAAAATAGGCCAATGGGGAAAAATAAGGGAACGAGGGATAATTCTGGTAAGTCAGAAGAATTTAAAAAAAGAAGGAACAAAAAGGAGATGTTGGGGGTTTCACCGACAAAGGGGGGAAGGGATCTCTTACTCATAGATGGAGTTAGCACTAGCAGTGGTCACTTCTGGTGATGGGAACAGCGGCTTACGTGAAGGATGAAGCAAGGTTTCAGGCTGGCAGGATGTTCGAGCATACCAAGCGGTGATATAGAAAGTTCGGAACAGGTATGTTCCCATCTTCTTCTCGTCTTCTCTCTTCTTCTTCTTTTGTTTTCTGTTTCTCTCTTTTTGCTCTTTTTTTTCTTTTCACAATCTAGAACCTTAAAAGAAGGGTTTTGATCGATGAAAATTGGGAGAAAGAGGAGGGCGGAGAGACAGGGAGGGTCGATTCTTCTATTCTCTCTTTTTTTTTTTTTTTTTTGGCTATTGGAACTCTAAGGTGAGGGCATGGTTTAAAGTATCTCCGATACCGATACGATACCCTCCGATACGTATCTTAAATTTAGCCGACCGATACGATACACACCCATACGATACATACAATTTTTAAAATCCTTTCGTATCGATATATATCCTACGATACATATCAATATGCATCAATACACCACCAATACACATCAATACGATACGATATGCACCGACACGACTCTATGGAAAATATAAAATCGAGGTGAAATGTACGTTTCGGTATGTATTGGTACGTATTGGTGAGTATCAATGAGTATCGATATGTACCAATACAATGCGCTACGGTCATAAAATGGCCAAGATGGGTAATTTTTCATAAAAACATAATTTTTTGAGGGGTTTTTGTTCCAAAGTTGCTGCCAGCCATATTTCTCTCTAACTAAAGTGGAAATCAAGGTTGAGAACAAGGATTTTACATTTATGGGACACCTACAAACCTTGAATTCTTAGTGCGATACCCTCAATTTAGTGTTTATGCATAATACATGTTATCAGTAGCTTTTTTTAACAAATTCTTTATGCAAGTGTTTAAAAAAAATGTTTCCTATCCATTTATGTGTGTATTTTTAGTGTATCTTAGCGTATCTCGGATACGATACGATACTCTTCGATACATATCTTAATTTTGGCTGACCGATACGGTGATTGATATCGATACTTTAATCCATGTGTGAGGGTAATGGGTCGATGGAAGGCAGAAAAAAGGAAAAGTGGGGTGGCGGTAAGGGCTGTTCCGTGAGTTTTTTTTTTTCAACTGGCTGCAGTCGAAAACCCTAGAGGGGTTAGTTGAGTTCACGTCTGGGAGCTCTAATCTCTTCCTTTTTTTTGCTGTTGGACAGAAAACGAGAGGTTATGTTAACAGAACAGGAGATGGGTATAATGAAGAGAGGGGAGGGCCGCTTGAAGGGTCAAGGGTGGGGTTTTAGTTGGGAACGATGGGTAGGAGAGATTTTTTTTTTTTTTTTTTTTGCTGTTCTCTGTCACGGTAAGAACCAAAGCAGAGAATGGGAAAGGATAAGGAAGGAAAATAGGAACTGAGAAGGGGAAGAAGATAGGGAAGGAAAATGGAACGAAGGAGATGGATCCTTCGGCTCTGATACCACTTGATGGAAGGTGATGGAGAGAAAGAGAAGAAATCCCTGAGTGAACTCAGAGTTGCAGGGAGAAGAGAAGAATCACACAAAGGGGGAGGGGGAAGAAGGTCTCACGACCAAGCAAACCACAAGGATTCAACCAATTAATTAATTCATTATTAAAAAAATCTGTCTAATTACTTGGGTTACATGCCTTTATATAATAAACTGAAATTAAAACTTTCCTAACAAAATCTAAAATAAAATTAGCAACTCCTAGTTTGCTTCCTAAATTCTAACTATGAAATTAGAAACAAAATAAAACCTAAATTGGTAACTCCCTAATTGAATATTAACTACCCAAATTAAAAGATTGCAAACAATCCCGAACAAAATAAAATCCTAAAGATCCTAATGAATCCAAAAATCCAATTGGACCCTGTTCATCTCGGTTGAGGTTGCCCGAAGGGTTAATCCGGTTCAACAACATCAATTCTGCATCAGTTTGTAGATGGAAAATGGAAGGTAGCAATGGTGGAAGAAATGGGAGCCTTATAAAAGAATGATACATGGGAACTTGTCTCTTCATCCTGGAAAAAGACCAATTCGGTGTAAGTGTGTCCGTGGGTGAGCAAAAATAGATGTCTCAGTTGACAGGTACAAAGCTATGCTTGTTGCTAAAGGGTTCACTCAAACATATGAAATCGACTACCAAGAGACATTTGCACCTGTTGCCAAACTTACTTCTGTGTGAATTTAGCTCTCATGTGCTGTGAATCTAGGACGAGGATCTCCAACAACTTAATGTAAATAATGCTTTCCTCCATGGAGAGCTCGATGAGGAAGTGTACATGGATATTACACCAGGATTCTCCCATGAGGGAACTCAAGGAAGGTCTTGATGCAGTTTGCCGATGGATTTAGAATATCTTTTATTTACTTTCCATTTTCAGAGCTAGGATTAGTTGGTAGTATTTTTAATTAGATTGAATTTTATTTTCAGTTGCTAATTAGGATAGTTTCTATTTTTAATAAACTACCAATTTTATGTTTTGATTCTCTTTAAATAGCCATGTAATATAAGAAAACTGAGATTGAGATTTGAAATTTTTTTTGAAGAATTGAGACCTGGTATGAAAACCATGGCTGCCATGAGTTGTAGCCCCCCTCCCTGAATCTCTGAAATCCCTCTTCTTTTCTCTTCTTATCTTCTTCCTCTTTATAGTCCTCCCCTCTTTCCCTGTTATATATCTTCCTTGTCTGGGAATGTTCTGTTCTGAGCGATACTACCAGGTTCAGGATCAGTGTAGCTGAATCTTCTGCCAGGGATTAGCCCAGAAACTTTGGTCGTAGGTTCCTTTTTCCTTTTAAGAAAATAACCCCAAGGTTCCAGCTCCAAAGCTCCTCCCCAACCTGAGTTCGAAGTCCAATTTCAGGCCTACCTGAAGCTCTCGCCCAGATCTGAGTTGCAGGTGTTTTTGTTCTTCTTTGCTTGCTGTTTGATGGGTTTTTCTGATGGAATCACGAGGCCAGCAGGTGTCCAAGCTTCGCCCAAGATCTGTGATTGAATCGATGCCCCTGAAGGAAGTTCTCATCACCGCAAGCCTTCTTTTTGTGCCTTGGCTGGTTCTATCGTGAGGAAGAAGACAGGTTTAATGTTTACACATATTATTGCTGGTTATTACAGATAAGCCCCTCCAACTTTTAAGTTCTTTATTAAAGACACCTCCCTTTTACTAGTTTGCAAAATAACCCTTCATTCTGGATTTTTTTCAGTTTAACCCCATTACTTATCTTTATTTCCAGAATTGATCATTCTCTTTGGGTTTAATTCCTGATAAGTCTTTAGTCAATTATTTCACTCTATAAAGCTCCTAAATTGTACCAGAAATTACAATTTGCCCCTGGTTGGTCTACAGTGAACTATTTCGTTATTTAGTGGGCCCCCTAAGCAATCCGATTTTAGTCCTTAAAACCTGGATCCGCATCAGGTCTATAAATTGAGTGTGCTCTCTATGGGTGGAAGTAGTCACTTCGAGCACGGTTTGGGAGAATTCACAAGGTAATGACATCTGTGTGGTATAAGAAGAGTAATGCTGACCACACATTGTTCATAAAAAGGTCGTGAGATAGAATTACTATGCTCATTGTATGTGGGTTACATTTTGGTAATAGGAAATGATAATGCTGAGATTGGTCACCTCAAGGGCTTTCTTGGCCCAGAATTTGAAATAAAAGATCTAGGAACGCTAAGGTACTTTCTTGGGATTGAAGTTGCCTGGTCTTCCAAAGGCATCTTTCTTTCTCAGAGGAAGTACATCCTTGATCTATTGTCTGAGTCTGGTTTATTGGGTTGTCACTCTTCTGATATTCTTATGGAAGCTAGTACCTAGATCAAGGAAAAAGAAGGTGAATTGGTTAAGAAAGGCCGTTACCAATGGTTGGTAGGAAAACTGATCTATCTCTCCCATACATGGCCTGATATTGCTGTGGTTGTTAGTTTCGTCAGTCAGTTTATGCATGATCCCTATTCCTCCCACATGGAGGTAGTTTTGGTATCTTGAGATACTTGAAGTCAGCTCCAGAAAAAGGGATCCTTTTATCTCCTTATGATTCACTTAACATAAAATCAATCTTAGCATATTAGCGTGCAAGAATCAGAATTTGATGGTCAGATCTAGTGTTAAAAGTAGAGTTTTGTGCTATGGCACAGGGGATTTGTGAGTTGGATGGGTTACGCACATGGTTTAAAGTATCTCCGATACCGATATAATACCCTCCGATACGTATCTTAAATTTAGCCGACCGATACGATACATGGAATTTTTAAAATCCTTTCGTATCAATATATATCCTATGATACATATCGATATGCACCAATACACTATCGATACGTACTGATACTCTATGGAAAATATAAAATCAAGGTGAAATATACATTTCGGTATGTATCAGTACGTATCGGTGAGTATTTGTATATATCGATCGGTACGTATCGGTGAGTATCAGTACGTATCGGTGAGTATCGGTATGTACCGATACAGTGCGCTACGGTCATATAATGGCCAAGATGAGTATTTTTTTCAGAAAACACGAATTTTTGAGGGGTTTTTGTTCCAAAGTTGCTGCCAGTCATATTTCTCTCTAACTAAAGTGGAAATCAAGGTTGGGAACAAGGATTTTACATTTATGGGACAACTACAAACCTTGAATTCTTAGTGCGATACCCTCAATTTAGTGTTTATGCATAATACATGTTATCAATAGTTTTTCTTAACAAATTTTTTATGCAAAAGTGTTTAAAAAGGTGTTTCATATCCATTTATGTGTGTATCTTTAGCGTATCTCCGATACGATACGATACCCTCCGATACATATCTTAATTTTGGTCGACCGATACGGCAACCGATACCGATGCTTTAATCCTTGGTTACGCATACTATTGAAGGATGTTGGTGTAGCTTTTTGTATTCCAGTGATGCTCTACTGTGATAACAAGGCTGGTATCAGTATCACTCATAATCCAATACAGCATGACCATACCAAACATGTGGAGATCGACAGATACTTCATCAAAGAGAAGTTGGATGCTAGTTTGATTTATGTTCCTTTGTGAAGTCTGGTGATCAGTTGGCTGATGTGTTCACTAAGGAATTAGCAGGAAAGGTGTTTCATCCTTGTTTAGTGAAGTCGAAAGTGTGATTTCTATGCACCAACTTGAGGTGGAGTGTTAGAATATTTAATTAAGGTGCCGTAGGGGCACTATAGCCTTTTCCCCTTTTCACCAACTCTAATTAATGAGGGTCGGCTGAAGGGGGGCATACTTGTAATTTTGGCTCTTCTTTGGTTATTATAAATAAAGCGCTTGTGTGGTCACACAGATCACTCAAGCATTCTACCCTAGTTTTGCTGTTAATAGAAATAGATATTGGATGTTTAGAATGGAGCTTACAGAATTACTGATTCATAATTCTATTCCATCATGCATATAAATTTGTTGCAGGTGCAGAGACTCTTGACCCCTTTTATTTTTAGATTAATTCTATCTTTACATATTAAATTGATGTTCTGAAAATAATTCTATCTTTACGTATTAAATTGATGTTCTAAAAATATATATTACAGTATAACTGGTTCATGATTCTATTCCACCGTGCATATACATTTTCTTGCAGCTGCAGAGCCTAGTGATTTTGTCTTGCGTACATATGTATGTACGTACTTATGCATGTACACATGAACACACACACATTCATATATACATTCATTCATATGGTCTTTTATGCTTTATGTGATACTTGTGAGGTACCAAGACTTAAGTTATGTTTCCATACTTGAATGATATTTGCATGCATAGTCAACATAATCTGCTTCAATCATTCCCAATGATGACATTTTTTATTCTTTGTCCTCTGATATTTTGTCGTACCTCAGCAGAACCCAGTCATTGGAGAAGCCACTAGTAAGACTGAAGTGATCACCATTACTGAAGGACAAATGGAGGCAGATGAAGCAAGACGAAGGCACAATCACAACATTCAGGATTTGAGGCAGAATATGCAGATGAAGGAGACTGTGAAGGTGGAAACCTTGAACAATAATTTGCATAATGTGAAGAAAAGTGAATCACCTAATGTTGATGATCGAAAGAACTTGGATAAGAGTAACAACAAGCAGCCCTTTCAGAAACTATCAAGAAATTCAACAAGATCAACTGATAGAACTGGTGGGTATTATCCGTAATCTAAACTGACTAGTCATTGTGAGCTACTCCTTGCACCACTCCATCTGTAATAAAGTAATAACATAACCCTTACCAGGTTTCCAGACTAGACTGCCCAACTAATTGGCTCTTACAGGCATAATTATCAAGGCGATGCCTAGGTGTCTAGGCTCTTTATTGGGCCCAAGGAGACAACACTCCTTGTTGACATTTCACAATGTTATGTTGATTTATGGTTATTGTTTTGTTTTTCAATGGATATACTTATATATTTTTTTGGGTGAATAGATGAATTCATTACCAAAGGAGAAGAATATACAAGAGGGGGGGAGCCAAAAGGGGCATGGCCTCTAGGGAGGCGCAACCATAAAAGAGCCAAAGGCTCGAAGGAAAGAGGAAACATCAAAAGGGGGGATAAGATGGTGGGGGAGAGCCCCAAGAATCAACAATAAGTCTGTTCCTGGCGAAGTCTCTAAATGACCAGTGGTGAAGGCAACCTAACTTGGAGCTGACATCAAAGTAGATAGCTTTCCAAATCTTGTCGAAAGATCATGAATTGGAAGTCCATCTGCGGAGATTATGCTCCATTTAAATATGGGATATCGTGACTCCAAAAGCAAGCTTCCCGATGGTGTCACGAATAAAAGGGCCTCTAAAAGTCATATCAATCCAAATCCATTCACGAGGGAAGGGGAGAATTCTCCTACGAGAAGGCAAGCAAGATTGAAGGACTTTGTTCCAGATGGTGGAGGAGAAAGGATAAAAGAAGAATAGGTGATCGATGTCTTCAGTACCATTCCAGTAAAGGCAACAAGACGGGGAGACGTTGATATGTGGTGAATGAGGAAATCCTGGGTAGGGAGACAGTTGGACAATGCCACCTAGGAAGTGAAGTTGTGGCATGGGATGTGCCCTTGAACCAGATGATATTGCAGCATGGCACAAGAGGGCTTTGGATCCAACCGACTCCCAACCCGAGGCAGTAGTGAATGAACAAGTTGGGGAGGGAATCCAAAGGATCTTATCATCCCTACCACGATGCCCAAGGGGGGATAGGGGGAGGGAGGACCTGGGGTCGGCAGGAGGAGGGGGACAAGGGGGGACCAGCTATCATCAGAGAGGATGTTAGACACTTTGGCCATTCTACCTAGACCAGAGGAATAGATGGTCCTCGGGGAATAAATGGAAAGGAGGATACCTAAAGAGTGCCAGGGTGGTTGAGCCGAAGAGAGGTGTTTGAGCCATTGCTTACGGATTAGGATATGACACCTAGAGCAGAGGATCTAGAGGAGAGGATGTTATGCCAAATCCATTAAGCATTAGGGCGAAGGGGAGTAGTCCAGAGGGAATCATTTTTGAGGTGGGAGTAGACCTAGGAGACCCAGATGCTATTGTGCTTAGTGACAATTTTCTAGATTAGCTTGAGGATACCCACTTTGTTAACGTCCTTGATTTTCCTTAGCCTAAGACCACCCTCGGAATTAAGAGAACAAACCTTGAACCAACTCAAGGGGTGGAGAAATCTGGAGGGCTCAATACCTTTCCAGAAGGAGTAGAGGATGGAATCAAAGGCTTTGGAAGTACTCGAGGGCAGAGCAAAGATATCCGACCAATAGAGGTACATGGATTGCAAGATAGATTTGATGAGTAAGTCTTCTTGCATAGGAGAGAAGCTTGCCTTTCTAGAGCTGGAGCTTTCTCCTAAGGTGGTTAAGCAGGGAAGAGCAGTGGTGAGAGGTGAGCCTGGTGGAGATGAGAGGGAGACCAAGGTACTTAACAGGGAGGGAGCCAATGGAGAAGCCAATAAGAGCAAGGAGGAGATCTTTATGGGTATCTGAGACACCGGAGAGGAATAGGTTGGATCTAAGAAGGTTAATACAAAGGCCCGAGAGGTTTTCAAAGGGGCGGAGGGAGGCCATGATGTTGGAGATGGAGGAGGGTTCGGCCTTGGAGAAGATCATAGGGTCATCAGAGAATACTAAGTGAGTGAAGAAGAGACCTTTGCATCTGGGAATGGGGGACATGAGGTGGCGGTCAGCTGATAATTGGATAGATATGGATAGGACTTCACGAGCAAAAGAGAAAAGGAAGGGGGAGAGGGACATCCTTGCCTGATTCCCACAGAAGCGGAGAAGTAGCCAGCCAAGCTACCATTGACAAGGACAGAGAAGCGGGGGGAGGAGATACAAGAATTGATCTAGTGGACAAAGGAGGAAAGGACATTTATAACGAGACATTTGAGGTAAATCCCAATGGATTGAGTCGAAAGCTTGAGTAGAGCAGCTTAAGAATGAGTTTTATGCTCGAAGCCTCTTATAATCTCGTGGTAGAGAATGATGTTGTCAAATTTACTTCTACCCGCTATGAAAGCGGATTGATTGGGACTGACAAGGGAGTCGATAACCATTTGGATTCGGTTGGCAAGGATTTTCGCTATGAATTTCTAGAGAAGGTTGCACAGAGAGATGGGGTGGAACTCAGCCATGACTTGGGCACCATCCTTCTTGGGGATAAGACAAGGGAAGGTGTGATTGAAACCTTGAATTTGGGAGGGGTTGAGGAAGAAACTTTTGGTGGCACCGATGAGATCATCTCTAATAATGTGCCAGCAGGCAGAGAAGAATCCCATGCTAAAGCCATATGGCTAGGGGCCTTGTTAGATTTTTGGGAGAAGATGGCAGTAATAATCTCCTTATTAGAGGGGATGGATTGAAGCGAATGACGGAGGTGGTCAAGGATGAACTTATTGAGGAGATTAGGAGGAATGACTGGGGGGGGGGGGGAGAGAAGGGTTGAAAAGGTTAGAAAAGTAGGAGATGTCTTCAATTTGATTTCAGAAGGGGAGGTCATCTCGATGCCAGAGTCAGTGAGAAGCTTGGCGATAGAATTGGCATTGGTTCTGGCCTTGATAGAACGGTGAAAGTAAGCAAAGTTACTATCTCCAAGGTCCAACCACTTGATTCTAGATTTTTGCCGAGGGAAGCTTTCCTCTTGGGACAAGAGATCAGAGTGCTTAGAGGCAACAATCTTTTCCTCATTAGCCAGCAGATTGTTATGGAGACCAGACAGAAGTCTAGATTGGATGAAGTCAAGTTTATTCTGACAAGAAAGAACGTGATCAGAGATGGTCCCAAAGATGCTAGAGTTCAAAATCTTGAGGGCTAATTTAGCATTCTTAACCTTCCTGGCAAAGACAGGGATGTTTCAGGCATCTTGGACCAAAGGCAGGAAGTCTGAGTGCTAGGTCCATATGTCGAAGAATTTGAAAGGCTTTGGGCCGAAGGAAGAGATGGATTGGACGAAAGGGAGATGGGAGAGATCAAAGATTCCGGGGAGGCCAAAGTTGGCATTGGAGGATGCAAAGGAATCAAGCTAGGATTCGTTGACAAGAATTCTGTCAATTTGCATGCAACCCTAGCGTTGCCGCTCCTGCAGTTCTGCCAGGTGAACTCGGATCCCGACCATTTGAGGTGGTTTATGCCAAGATCGTCGATGCAACAATTGAAATCATTGACATCAATAGGATCAATTGGGAGACCACTTTCGTGCGAGGCACAGACAACATTGGCCTATCAAACGAGGGGACAAGGGATCGGAGGTCAGACCAGAGAGGGAGGCGGTCAGGGCCATAATTTAGAGCATAAATGACAGTGAAGGGACAAGGAGGGTGAGGGGGTAACGAAAGAGAGGTGGATGGGTTCCAAAGAACCCATAGTTGGAGATAAGAGACTAGGAAGGAGCAATCAACGCGAGGCATTGTCCTCAAAAACCCTGGTCTCCAAGAGGAAGCAAACGACAACTTTAGAGGACTTGATGCGAGAGCGGATAACAGATTGCTTAGCAGAGGAGTTTAGACCTCTGGCATTCCAGAGGATCCAAGGAATCATTTGGAACTAGAAGAATTTGGCTGCAAGCGCTCTGGGGAGCTAGGGGAGGGGAGGGGAGGGGAGGGGGGAGACCGTTTGGGTCTACGAGAGTACTCTTTAAGGGGAGAGGGTTGAGGGATCTTAAGGACCTTATATTTTGTAGAAGTGGATCGGAGGGATCTGAATTTCTTCATAGGGCCTTTGGTAGAGCCATATAACTTCAGAGAGCTAGGGGAGGGGAGGGGGGAGACCGTTTGGTTCTACGACAGTACTCCTTGAGTGTAGAGGGTTGAGGGATCTGACTTTCTTCATGGGGCCTTTGGTAGAGCCATATAACTTTGGGGAATGCTTAGAAGAGGAGCAGATGCCTAGGATTGAGAGAGATCGGAGAAGTCGCAGCGGGCCCTGGTTGGAGACCAGGGGAAGTTGGAGCAGTTGTCCCAGGCGGAATGCAGGGAGTTGATTGTCAACATTGGTAGCATCAGCAGTGGTGGTAGCAGTTGTACCTGAAGGAAGGACAGGGAGTTGAGCAGCAGTGGTGGTAGCAGCGGTCCCTGGCGGAATGCGAGGGAGTTAAGCAGAAAAATCAACAGTGAAATTTGGTGGGGGGGGGCTATCGGCCCTGGTGGAAGACCAAGCCGTTAAGCAAAACCGGCAAGGGGGAAGACAGTATCAAGGCAATTGACAATTGGAGACGCGGAGGATGTGGCGGAGCCTGTCGCAGCAGCAGAGACCAACGGGGGGGTCCAGAGAGAATTAGCTGGGAGGGCGCTAGCAGCAGCAGTCGTAGGGCCAGAGGTGGCGATCGACAAGCTGCAGGGGGCAACTGCTGGCGGGCAGACGTCTCGAAGAATGGTGGCACAAGATACAGGGTCGGAGATGACACTTTCCAAGGCATGAGCAGAGCCGGCGGGGAGGACATATCCTGGTGGGAGGCCAAGAGAGAATGGGGCACCAGCATAGGGGGCAGCGAGGACACTCATAGCGGGGAGGTTGGCGCAAGCAAAAGACGAAGAGCAGGTAAGGAGATCAGGGGAGTTGGTCAAAGAAGAAGGGTTCGAATGTAAGTGGCAGGTCATAGCCAGTAGGAGCCCAGGCAGGTCAAGCCGCTTAAGGTAGGTCGGGTTAAAGATGGATAAGGTAAATCGGTCAGACGGGTCCACAGGAGGGGGGTAAAAGGTATGGTTTAAATAAGGGTGGCCAGGAAAGGAAGGGCCAAAAAGGAGGGGCTGGTACGAAGGGATAGAGAGGGAAGACTGGAGTGGAGTGGGACCATCCAACAAAGGGTTCACACGAGCCAATGGAAGAGGGAGAAGAGTAGGAAAGGGCGCTGGGGAGTCTGCAGGGGTAGAAGAGTCAAGAGAGGAGAATATGGTGTTAGATGAAGGGAGAGAGGACGGGGGAGGGTTCGAGAAGGAATCAACATGCGGTAAAAGGAGATCTTCAGCCTGTGGAGCAGAAGGAAAAGTGTGAGAGGTGGAGGCTTCAGTGTCAGTGCAGGAGGACCTAGAAGGGGGGAGGGAAGAAGCAGAATCAGAGTCAAAGCAGGTAGGATTAGACAGGAGATGGAATCGGTTGGGACCAATGGGCAAAAGAGCAGTGTCCAGTGGTCCCAGGGAAGCAGGTCTGCAGCAGGGGGAAGCGGGATTCTCAGAGAGTTGGGGTTCTGCCATTCGGCTGTGGTTCCGGCGAAGGGCACGGTGGTGCTTTCTTCTTCTAGAGAATACTTTGGTCTATTGAAGAGCAGAAGGCATCAGGTCATCAGCTGGAATAGAATATTCAGCAACAGGGGCAACTTCTGAAGCAGGGACAGCTTGAGGGGCGCACCTATCGGTCTTGTGGCCGAAGGATTTGCATATGGTACAGATGGGGGGAGCCAGTCGTAATGAATTTCCTGAGTGAAGGAGAAGCCTTCATCGTTGTGGATGTCTACCAAGGAAGGAGGGGGAGATTCAGTGGATATTTCCACGCAAATGTGAGTGTAGGCCAAACGGTCCTAGGTTCTTGTTCGGAGATCAGAATAAAGGGGTTTACCAAGAATCAAGCCAATGATGTTGAGGCCTTTTGCACACCAGAAGTGCAGGGGCAGGTTGGGAAGGGTGATCCAACCGGGGATGGATTTGAAGTCCACTTTGAAGGAGGGAACCGGTCCCATTGCCGGAGAAAAATCAGCTTCTTTCCAACCATCCAGGGGCCACCGTTCAATGCAAAATTCTTTTCAACTTCATTGGTGAAGATGATGATAAACAGACCGTTGTCAAGGAGCGTCAGCGAGAGGGGACAAACGATCTTCCATTGGCGGGAGAGCAAAGCTTTTACAATGGGGAAAGGTGGTGTACTTCTGAGAAAATGGCCGATGAGACAATTTTTCCATTTGGCAATCTCAGAGTCCAGCAGACCGACAGGGCAGAAGCTGACTCGAGAATACGTGAGGAGGGTGGGGGGGATGGACAGAGGAAAGCCAACGAAGGAGGGGTGGGAGCTCGTGGAGGCGATAGAGGCCAGGATTTTAGAGGGGGAAGGAGCCGGGGGGGGGGGGAGGATTATGAGAAGGAAGGGTGTCAACAGTGGTGGAATCTGCCTGAGGAAGCAGAGGAGAGGAGGGAACAGAAGAGGGAGGAGGAAAGTTATCAACAGGGTGGGATTCAGGGAGGGGAGGGGGGTTCTGGTGGTAGAAGCCGCCGGAGATCATGGGGAGAGGTCAGTCATAGAGGGCCAGGGAGAGGCGAAGCTTATTCAAATCCAATTGATATACTTATATATTATATCCGATGCTTTGTTTATTATATGTTGGTTTTCTCATATTAGGTCATTACTAGCATAATTATATCATATTGCATTAATATGGCTTCTATGTTGCATATAAGCATAATTATATAAAAGCATCATTGCAGTTTATTATATGTTGTTCTGTTCATATAGTCATATACTGCACACAAAAGGCGCCTAGGCAATGGCTAGAAGAGCACCTTGTCACCTAGATGCCCCTCCAACGCCTTGGGTCACTCAGTCGCCATGACAACTATGCTTAATGAAGGATCTCTTATAACCAAAAGCATCCCAGTAGACAACATTAAGCAACGGAAGATTAGTGTACTTCTTTGCCTTAATTATGTATAGACCAATGGGTGTGTTGGAGTGGATGGCGAGGATCATGCCTGGCATTTCCAGTTTAAAAAAAAAAAAATGGGAATCAGATAGGTTGTATCGCCTGACTCTCTGATCTCGATTTCCTTCTATTCTGAAAAACGTTCTCTGACCAAGTATGACCAAGTCTGGACTGATTCTGGATGATTCAATATGGAATCAGGTAGGAATCGATGGAGACCTATCCGATGCCCATTTCTGAGTACTAAAATCATTGGCAACCACCCCCCCCCCAAAATAAAAATAAATAAATTAAATAAAGGATCCCTTGTAAAGGGGCATGACCGCATGACAAATGGATATTCTTTATGGGTAAACCTAGAGCATTATTATGGCATATATGATGCTCCTTAGCAATTGTTTGGTATGCCCAACATCTAGATTTATCAACACATGATTCATTGATTGGGAATGGGAACCTTTTGACACCTCTTAAGGATGCAACATTAAAAAAAAAAAAAAAATTGGACTGGAAGATTTCCATTGGTTGGGCTGAGCTTTCAGACTAATTACCTATTGATAGATAGTTGATAACTTTGGATTAACATGTAACCTTTGGATGGTAGAGATATCAACCCCTTTTTTATCTTTTCTTTATTTCTGTGTTCATTGGATTCATGTTTTTCGCTTTTATGCTTTTCTCAGGCCCACCTGTTGGAATCATGGCATCCACATCGAATCCTATTCCAGTTACAGTTCCTGGATGGCATGGTGGTCTTCCTCCATTTGGGTATGCAAAACTTTTCACACTTACTACAGCCTGCCTCCACGACAGAAAATCCAATGGGCAGTCAATTGTATGTATAAAAAAATAGGCATGCCTAGTGCACGAGGCTCCCACTACTGCGGGATATGGGGAGGGTCATAATCTATGCAGCCTTACCCCCGCTTTGTGGAGAGGCTGTTTTCCAACTCGAACCCATGACCACTTGGTCGTAATGGAACAATCTTACCGTTGTGCCAAGGTCCACCCTCTGCAGTCAATTCTGTATGCTGTTAATAAAATTCACTGCTCTTTGCTGTTAAGTCTGAACACAATATTAATTTACTAGGGTTATCCTTAAAATTAATTTGAAATTGTTTATTTCTTCTAGCGTACTTGGATATGTTAATTGATTAGAATCTCCGATGATCAGGTATCTGGGTTCAAGTCCATCTAATCTTTCAGGACTGGAAGCTGTCCAAGACACCATGCCCAAGGAAGGGAACTGTGCAATAACAAATGTAATTCCTAGTTTCCTAGTATCTCCTTTAGAAACCTCACTGGTTTTATGGAAGTTTAACAGCCTTTCCCAGTGCTTCACATTGGTTTGAGATTTGCATAGAGCTTGGCATGAATTCTTTGATTCTGGATATTTCTCTCTTATCTTTGTAATCCAATATTGCCTGCCAATCTGATTGTATCTTGCTTTTTTGGCAGTCAACCTTTATGATGCTACCGCAGGCACGGCCCAGTCACTGTGCCACCCATTGTTTCATTGCTCGGCTCATACACTATCAGCAACAAATGGCTAGACTCAACAATTTCTGGCATGCTGCTGGCTCTGCAGCTCTGCATGGAGGCAAACCATATAACTTGAATATGATGCCACCTTCAGAATCAATACTTTTCAGTGCTGGTTCCGTAGTAAGAAATCCAAACATGGTCCCGCATTGTAATTTTGGACCTGGTTCAGTAATCACATTAAATGGACACAATTCAGTGGATAAACTTCCCAACTCTTTGGCAGATAACCAAAGAAAGTCACCTCAGCTTCACCAATCAGCACATCAGTTTGGTTTTCAGGATTTTATTATGTTCGACATATTAAGAAGATTTAATCGTAGATGTTACGGAGTTCTATGATGATCATTTTATGACTTCTAGTTTTCTTTTATCCCTGCTCTTTTTCTGAGGGCCTTGTTTAGGAGAAATTTTATAGGTTGGACTTGAGCTCAACCATAAGTGGTCATTTCCTTTTCTTTATCACTGAATATTTGAATATAAATAAAACGTACAAGATATGAGGGGAAATCATCTATTCCATTTTTTCATGGACAGAAACTTTGTAATCCCTAGTCCAGATGGCTACAGCAGTGGACCACCTCTTGAATGGGTCTTAGATTACATGAAGGATTCCTGAGCTAAAACCTGTTTGGTTTAGAAAGATTAGGTCCACAATTGGGCAAATTTCCAATACAGAATTGAACAATCTTGTGAGTTATGCACCTCTGCTTTGTTCAGCAAGTCGAGCAGTGCAGCTGTTGTATAGTGTGTGCTTGTGCTTATGCATGTGTTACAGGGTATGACGGGTATCGGCTTGTAATTATTCATGTGGTACAGACTGTTAGTTCTTATTTATCCATTTTATTTTTCAAGGCAGACTATTAGATTCTCATGTTATTACTCTTTGTTATTTCACTCTATGTGCCTGCTTTCATTTTTCGTTTCACCCAGAATAGGTCAAGCGGAAGTAAATCTTGCAATGGATTGGAAAATGCTAGTTTGGTATCTGCTACTGCTGGTTCTGCACCTGGTCCTTCAGCATCTTTGAATTCCAATTTTAGTAACATAGCAGCAAACCAAGATCTGCAATACCTGGCAATGTTTCACAGCAGTTATCCTTTCCCTATTTCGCCTGCATACAGAGCACAAATGACACAGCCAACTGCAGCCGGGTGCTCCTTTCTTTGGTGGCTCTGTTTATGCTCCTCATCTCTTGCAGCTTCAGCCGTGCATGCTTCTGCATCCCCATAACCAGAAGCACTCTACTTCATCTGTATCTTCGTTGAATCCCCCTCCGGAATCTTGCTGCACTGAGGCTGAACCCGTCCAGGACCAAGAGGGTGGTTCCAAGGTCCAGGTTCTGCCTTCTCAGAAGAAGCTTCCGGCCAAAATGTTTCAGGGATACCAAATTTCCATCAGAATTTTGCGATAAGACCTCCATCTTTCAGTGGAAAACAGCCACAGATGCAACCTGGTGATCATAATCTTCTTATGAGCTTGAAAGATGTGGAGGCCGCTGCTGGATCTTTCCCTTCTGGACATCCTATGTTGCAGACTACGCCAACCCTTGGGCTGCACCAATATCAGATTGGTGATGGGAAAATTTCTATTCAAGCTGAAAATCAGTCAAAAGCTCCTGCAAAATCTTCTGCTTCTGCCACTTCCAGTGATAAGTTTCCAGAGCCTGGTCATGCCCAGTCATTACCAGTATCTGCTAAGCAGCAGCTTCACAAACAGATCATGGCTCGAACCCAACCGTTGGAATCTTCTGCATTGGCAGCTGGGGGATCATCTGGGGTCGATCATACTGGTCCTATCCCAGCAGGCTACTCAAATGCTTCCACCAACTTTCAAGCTGGTTCAATGGGTTTTCCTCAGTGGAAAATGCCACCTTCTGAGAGGGCTGCTCCTGGAAGCTTATCAGGAAATTTTATTCGGTCAGGCATCGTAGTAGCAGCTGCAGCAAAAACACAAAACACTGGAAGCTCAGTTGTGAAGGCACCAAGGGTGGCCTCTCCACCTATGAATTCTACCCATATTAGTCCCTCGTCTGGGCCATCTGTCATGCCTCTATCAGGTCAAGCACAGAGCCTACCCAAGACCCAACACCTTTACTTCTCCAATATGTCTGCACACTAAAGTTCTGGCAGTAGCAGTACCCTGTCATCTCAGAGGCATTCTGCGGAGATTAGTTCAGAAAGACATGCGATGTTTCCAGATGCTCTCAATTTGAAAAGACCTGCCAATCAACAGGCACAGACATCTCTGACAATTTCTGGTGCCTACCTAGGTAGTGGGAAGAACCATGTAGTGTTTGGTCATCCACTGGCTGGAAGTTCAGTTGCACTAATGGCTGCAGCATCTTATCCCAGTCAGAGGTGAACTTGCCCATGAAATCACCTGAACAGAAACCGGTAGCAGGTATATCTTTCCTTCTTTTACTATCAGCATACGTGTGGGTACTGTCCTTTTTTTTTCCCCCTTGCTTTCTCTGGGTGCTTCAAACCATGGTCCCAATTGTGTTTGCTGATACTGAGAAACTGCTATTAGTTGTGCGTGTAAAATTAAGGTGACCTATCCAAAAAAAAAACTGATCAATTAAATCTAGATACAATTCCTGTGGATGGTCCAATTATTTGGTTAGGGTCATAATATGGGTACTTATTTGGCCAATTTATATATGTAATATTCTGTTTGTGCTGATCAATTGGTGGGCCCATTCAGTTATGATCTGCTTTATGAGGTTATCCACTTTGGATTTCAACTCAACTAAGCCTTTTACCCAAGAATTGGGATTTGCTACATGAATTCTGTTCTGCCATTCAACCCTACTTTAGGTCATGTTAGTGGTCAGGCCTAAGATATTCTTATATTTTTTTCACTAGTTCCCAGATCACCTTTGGATCTAATTGTTGACTGCGTTAGTTATGCATTCTGAGGATGCATCCTTTTGTGAATACATTCTGAGATGTCAAAAATAATGTTTTGTATGCCTTCTTATTGTTGGATCCTGGAATGCATCAGAATGCAGCCCCTTCTAGAACACGCTCTTTAGCCTAATCTGCGTTCAACACCGAGTACGGAAAAAGCATCGTTCTGGGGAAAAGCCGAAATCTGAAGAGATGGTGTATGGGAGTTGGAAAGGAAAGTTTGGTTCGGTTCCTGTGAAGCCACAAAATCGCAGCCTTCTTCATCAATTAATCTGATTCTTTAATGTCAGATCTACGATGAATGTTCAACACCGGCAATAGACACTAATGTGGAACAGGATTGACAAGTGAACCTATTCCCAAAGCTGCAGGATACTTATCAAAGAACATCCACAAACCATTCCAACAGTGCACAATAATCCAGGTTTAGAAAAGTAGGCCAAATAGAAAACAATGCAGCCAATCGATCTCTGCAGGGAGCTCTTTTCTGATCAGATTAGGAAGCTGATATCAGGTCCTAACAGGGTTGTATTAGGCCTATTCTTTCATAGTTTCATAGGTTAATATCTGAGGAACCATATACCTGTTCCATCATAGTTTCATAGGTCAATATCAAAGGAACCATATGCTCACAAGCAGCTCTACCGATTTTTGTCCTGGACAGGACAGATCACTATAACAGGGTTTTTGGGAGATTTTAATTATCTCACTAATAGCTGGTCAGAATTGGTCGATTGATGGTCCAGATGGAAGTGAAGATCGACAATAGTTTCAGCCAATTCTGGTGTCTGAAACTGCTTCAGGAAATCAAAACCCAAAATAGAAACCAAAACCCAAAATAGAAATTTTGAATTTTCTGGGCAGAATTGGAGTTTTGAATACCTGGATCGATGAGCAGCAATAGAGTACTTGAGGAAGCTTGGAAAGAAGAAGACCTTCCCGGGCTTCACACCACAAGGAGTAGTTGAATCGAACACTAACCCATACTGTGATCAGACACACAAGTTTTCTTGCAAATAAGACTGTAGCAGCCATTAATTTGCAAGAAAACTGTAGCAGCCATTAATTTAGTTTGTCAAAATCGTTGGAGCGTTAGGAGCCTCTTTTTTATTTATAATGTTGATGGGGGAGGGAAACCTTAATTTAGTCTCCTAATACAATACTTACTAGAAATTAAAATTAGAAACTAGCTGAAAAAAGGAAAGTAACTACTTGACTCAACTAATAACTTAACTCCTAAGAAATAACAAAGACTAACAACTTAAATTGAGCCCAAAGGAAACTAATGAATAAGGAAACAAACTAGTTAATACCATATACAACCTTAATATCCCCAGTTTAGACCTATAAAAGTGGCCCATTATACTCCAAACCACATGGACTGAAGGCTCAATACATATACAACTCAACCCTAAACTTATTCCTAATAAAACAAGCATAGTTTGGTGAAGAATCTGCATTAGACACTCGCCAATGGAACTTTGAAGTTCCCTTGTCACCTCTCTCTCTCCTGGATTTGAAGAGGGTGCTCCACTCACCATAGGCATAGGCTGCACTTCTCTGGCTGGCTCCATCTTGTGGCACTCTTCTTCCTTGCAATCGCAGCGCCCTTTGCTTGCTTGAGCACTTCTGCTGTTTTCAGTGAGTTGCCTTCCCTGTGTTCAATCCTGTGTATGTACTGCTCATCTCTTCCTCAATGCTTCATAGTTTTTTTCTTTTTGTTTGTCCATTCACCATTCATTAATAAATATATTCATATATTGGAAATGTGGGGAGGGTTTGTTAAACTGCGATTCTATTCTGATTGTGTAGTGAGTTCAAGTTCGTTCAATGACCTTGTACAGTAGGGTTTTCGTTTGTGGCTGAACATTTGCGAAATGCTTAAGGGAGTTAATCTGGAAATAGCTAGGATTACCAGTGATTTATACTTCTTATATTGGATCTCTTTATGCTGATTATGAATAATAAATTGAAGAAATTAGATCAAGAGAAAAACTTTTATTTGTGTAGGAATGATACAAATGTTGTAGCTTGTTTGGAGTGTAATCTGACTGTACCCACCAAACCGATTTTTGCACATGGATGTTTGATGAAATGCCTGAGCATTCTGAAATCAAGTATCCGTTTTAACTTAATATGTTTTCAAACAGTAGTGGGTGAGCTTGTGGCGCAACAGTTAAGTTGCACTATTGTAACATACTGGTCAAAGTTTTAAAACTTGGAAACAGCCTCACCTGCGAAGCTGGGGGTAAGGCTGCACCCATTTGCCCCTCCCAAACCTGCAGCAGTGGGAGCCTTTTGCACTGGGTTGCTCTTTATGTTTTCAAACAGTGTTCTCATTCTCAATTAAGAATGCATTTTGTTCCAAACATAGCCGTAAAAAATACATTAGCTCCAAGCAGTATTATTTAAATGTATTTCTTTTTCTTCCATGAGACAACTTTTGGTCCTCTATAGGATTCGGGAAGCAGAAATTTCAGAAATTTTTTTGTCACACTAGATTAATGTAGTATAAGTTTCGTTCCCTTAATTCAAATATATTCATTACAATAGCTATCTGCTGATTTATGTGCCATGGGCTAGGATGAACGTGCTTATTTGCAAGATCACGAGTCAGCATAGTTGTCCTGTTAGAATAAGTGCTTGTGTATTCCGTGATGTGTTCTGTTTTTGTTGTCTGTACTTGTATTCATATTTTTAGTGTGCATGTAAAGTCGAAATTAACTACCTTGTGTGTGCTATCATTGCAGCATGAGAATTTCGGACAGAAGGTAGTCGGTAGAAGAGGGGAAAAACGAAAGAAAGAGAACTGGAAAGGACATTTCTTGCAGAAAGAGTACGGTGTGCATGTTTCTTTTCCTATTCTTGATAAGGGATGCTGATGGAACTCGTTGGTTTGATTGCAAGACGGTGATTTTGCTCAACCGATAATGAGGTCGGTCCCAACGGAAGCTACTGAGACTAACGTATGGTGGTTTTGTCATGGGCGCTTCACTTTTTCTTACCTTAGAAATTACACATACGTGAGAGATCTCTGGTTCCCTTTCACCTGCAACCATTTTTGTAAGATATTATAGTTGGAAGGTCATTTTATTTAAGTGTATATTTTTCTCTCATTTTCATCCCCTATAAATCATCTGTACATTGATATCCAAGAATTTGTGTGCCCGCAGCAGGATATGGAACAGTTTTTTCCACCTAAATAGTGTTTCATGTTTCTTTATGTATTTCCTAATCAATCAAAGCACGCCATGCACAATTTAAGGCTAAATGATTAGGATCACTTGAGTAGAAAGGCCAGTGGAACTCTTGAAGCAGCTAGACCCTAAATCACACCCCTCCCCTCCTCTCCCCCTCCCCAACACCCCAAGAAGAAAATGTAGGCTTTTGTGGTACAAACTTACCCTGGGCTAAATGCATTTGGATTTGAATTAAGTCTTAGATTCCATGGAAATGGTTGAGCCAAGTGCAATGGAGACCAGAGAGCAGACTTCGTGGGTGGGGGGTGGGGTGGGGGTGGGGGGGGGGGGAGGGGGGTGAGAAGAGCGCAATATGGTGCTAGATTGGAGTGTTGTAAGAATGGGGTGAGTGAATATGGTCCGGCTAGAAGAAATGAGAGAGATTCTATAAGGAGGGAGCAAAATTGAACCGACCCGTCTAGCTAACCAACTTGAAACAAGAACCAAATCATTTATTAAACGGTTTATGGTTTCAGTGTAAACGGCTCGATTCAGTTTTGGTATACAGTTTCAGTTTCAAATTTACATCCTTACGTGGATGGGCCTAACATTTCTTATCGTACGCTAGAAGAGATGTTTCTCTTGAAAGATGTGGTTTTCCCAATCCCCTCCTTTGTGTTCTCATTTTAAACTTCCTATGTCTCGCCATGATTGAATAAGGAAGCGGCCAAGTTCTTTCTATCTCTCTTTCTTTACTTTTTTTTTTGGAAGTGGGGTGGGGTGGGGTGGGGAGGCTCCTAAGACCTATTGGTTATTGAGGGTCCCAGGTTGACACTAAGAGGTGGTGAATCAAGGTCACAAAATTTTTCTTTAAAAATACCGGGCACGGTTCCTTATATGGTTGCACTAATAGCGGCCTTTAATACAATTTCTCACACTCACCAAATGCACTTCACTGAATTTGTACAGCACTGATGCGTTGATATACACATCCGATCTTAATGTCCACTTGTCACACAATGCACAAACACCAACTGGCCAGGGCACCCCAATTTTACTAATCTACAGTTCATGTGCACCCTTGTGTCACATCCAACATAATGGTTATTTCTCCAAGGTATGCACTCCCATCTTGCATCCAAATGCAATCCAATACAATTGTATAAAGCAGACAAAGTACAACACAATGGCTTACGTGGTTCGATAGTGTGCCTACGCAATGCTGCCCTAACCAGGGACATATTTCACCATACGCTACAATTTTTTTAAGGCAACAACCATCCAGGAACTCACAATCCCTACTTCAATTTGTGTGCAAATCACAATGCAAATAACACAAGCAAATCCCTCCCGAAAATGGGTCAATATTGGCATACAATCAAACTAGGTTCTTTAACTGAATATGCAACCTAGAAAACTCAACATTAGGACTTACAGTTTGGATTACCTTTTTCAAAGTAATCCTGCAGCCAACAACACCTCCGAAATAAGTTTCATATCAATGCATGCTTTCCTATGGGTAGCGAGAAAAATACCAATGAAGCTTCTCTGAAATGAAATTCGTTTTCTGCAACTCTTCTACATGTTTTATCTCTACAGGGATGTTCTACTCGTTTCTGTCAGCATACCAGAAAAGGGTTCCCAAATAGGAGTCTGGATGGCCTAGATATGGCTTTCCAAAATTAGGGAATTCGAATGGAGTAACCCAGGGGCATATCCATAAATAAAAAGATCATCTTGTGACACGACGTGTGTAATGAATCCATATATGCGTCAAATGATGTCATGCTGGTGCCAATGCATTTTACCAAAGCATTTTTTGCCTAATATTCTAAGCTTATTCGAAAGGCTATCTAGCTTATAACTCTTTCGTCTTATGCCCAAATTGACCCAAAAAAGTTGCAAAATGCCTCTATGACCTAAAGAATATGAATTTAATTATTTCTAAGAAAAAATGGCAGAGATTATGTCACACCCCACCTCCTATAGGCCAAAGTATGCAGCATTGGATTCCCAAACCCAGTCAACCTACCACTGCCAGGACGATAGAAGTAGTTACTTACCTCACAATGCCACAAAAGCAGTTACTTATCCACAATTTGTCATAGCCTTCCTCCAATTGGCCAAGGTATGCGGCACTGGACACCTCACCACATCCAGTCAGCCTTTTTCCCCAGGATCTAGACTTAGGGGAGCTCATAACACCACAACGCACCACTATAAATTAGAGTGCACAAAGAGATAAACAGTCCATCTCAGAAATATATATATATATATATATATATATTCGTCATCATCATCATCATCCAGTGTCACTAAATGATGATACATTATATTACAATTATCCAGATAAGGTTCTATGGACATTTCCGAAAGAATATTTACACGAAATCACAACATCTCACAAGTAACTATATACATCAGAGTGCTCCCCAGCGGAAGTATATACACAAAAAGATATATCATAATAGATTATCTACTCCTCAGAAGTACTGGCCTCCATAGGCACAATCATCGCATCCACAGTCCGGTCCATGGTCGGCCTCATCCTCTGGAAAATAGGCTAAGTGATCCAAGGCCACTGTCTCATACGTAGAGCTAAAAGTCGGCAAAACATTGGTCTCGTCATCTAGAGAAGTAAATAAGAGGGATGAGCATGTCATGCTTATTGAGGAGGTGGGACAAGTAGGCACATACAATACAAATGATGCAATGCATGCTCCACACCTTATATGATGCTTATGGATTCATTTAACATTACACTACTTATTCCATTACTAAATTTGAAATCAGTGGTATAGTGCTACGCAATGTAGGTGGTATTCCCTACCCTGTACGATGGGCCTTAGAAATACAAGCTCGTTACAAGTAGGAGTCAGCCAGTACTGAAAAGTAACCTCGGTCCCTCGGCTAACCCCTAACCCTGAGAAGTCAAGTATACAGTACGTCATATCCTGCTATCCATTTCTGGGTACAGTACGTCGTACCACGGAAGTGTACTATTGATCAGACAGCCACGGGTTGGGACTAGTCAGTACCTATCCCCCTACTGACAAGGGGTTGTAGTACTCAGGTGGTGATATCCTAGCCCACAATGTCTATATGACGCACAATCAACATCCACCACTCATATTAACACAATACACACTGGGCATTCATCAGTGTCCCAACTTACCTGTCTCAGTTTCCTTGTCTACAAACCAATATTAACATGGGTAATAATTATACGCACACATCATATGCATGAGTCACAGGCAAAACTATAACTAACAAAACACTCCATAAAATAATTCAAGGCACCCACTCACCTTGGTGTTCAAGGTTAGAAAATTCACTTCTTTGGTTTAAGTAGGTTTCCACACTGCTTAGATTTTCTATTTCATGAGATATTTAAATCATCAGATGTATAGTAAAACCTTACTACTCATTTGCTTTAAGTGGGGTATTCTCTTTCTAACCCATGGAGGTCTTGTCTGTCCTTGATAGGTCCTCACCTAGGTAGAGAGGCTCTATTTATACTTGAATTCTTTGGGGTCAAATGGGATTACAAACATTGAATCCAACTGTTATAGGTCATACTATCATGAATTATGTGTATTTTAAGTTTCCACACACATCCAAAAGGTTACTGATCTGTGATGTAGCCTAACTGGCTTCTGGAACCTTAACCGGTGGGATACAGGGTGACAATCGGATGGCCGGTCGTGTCCCACTAGTTTCCCTTAATTCTGTAGAATTCGACCTGCTTTCCTCTCCTGGCTTCTTAGGCTATTGTGGAATGAATTCAGGTCATTTTCCCTGATCTCGACCACTACCTTAGGTTGAATTCACTCTTTGGTAGCTTCCTTAGGTAGGAATTCAGCCAATTTAGTGTACAGTAGAATTCACAATGGATTTAAATGAAACCTACTAAAATCTTTCAATGCTATTTATTTCTAACAAGTATACAATAGTCTACCATATATGTGAGATCAATTCTACTCTATTAATCTCAATTCCATTCCAAGGTTCCTTATTGTTAGTGGAATTATTGAAACCCTAGGTCCCTGGGATTGCGGGAATCAAGCTTCCTATTCTAACCACTCATTAAAACAAAATTCCCCATTACCCCTTACTGAACCACCATTACTGAAGTACAAATTCACTCACCTAAGGGTAGATTTGGTCCAATAATAGTCTCAGGTAGTGCAATTCCCTTCTCACTTCTTCTTCTTCTTTTCTTCTTCCCTTCTTCTTTCTCTCCTCTTCTCTTTGTTGTTAAGGGCGACCCACGGTTCAAATGGTAAGCATGGTTGCCCTTAGTCTATTTATACTCCCACTGAATCAGACTTAGGGCTTGTTTGGTTAAGCCCTAATTTATGAGATATATATATATATATCTTCTTTACTAACTTCAATTAGATTATTATATTATATTTCCCACTGAATTACTATTAGTAAAATTATGTATAAGCCTCTTCACTTGAGGGCAGAGTGGGGATTTCATGTGGCAAAGATGTATACCCTGCACAAGACCTAAAAATGCATTCTACCAGGCAAACCGGCTGGCCAGTGTGTACCCACCAGTTTGGCCAATTCAACCCTATATGGTCTGTTACATTTCCTTTCATACCTAGCCCTCCCATGGGTTGAAAGTCACCTGTCTGCCCACACTTCCTGGTGGTTCCTCTAGCAATATTGACAAGCTGGATAGAAGTAGGTGGGATCACTTCACTTCTCCTGGCATTCCACTGCTGCCAGCAAGTTAGCATTGGCCTTCCCTGTCATGTACTTTTTCCTGTCCACAAGTAAAGGTATATAAGTCAATTTAGGGTATTACACAATTAAATAAATAATTACATCATACATCAATGTAAGTATATAACTATAATAAGAGGTGACGTTCATCCGCATCCATGGTGTCTTGTAGACAAAGCCTCACAACGATTACTGAAATCTTGCCCCACTTCAGTTCTGGTTCCATCAACTAAAATGAAGAATACACATGGGGTGACCTACACTAGCCCTTAAGCAAGTAAGAAAATACATCCAATCATGATACCAAATGCATGTTCACATCCATAATCAATATATATGATGAGTAATGCACATCCACATGATCCATTTTATTTATAATAATAATCCTAATTACTAAGTCTAAATATATATTAGTGCTTTAAGCAACGTAGGTGGTATTCCCTCCCAAGTACGTTAGGCTCTAGAGATACAAGCTAGTTGTAAGTAGGAGTCAGTTAGTCTCGGAAAGAACCTTGATTCCCCAGCCAACCCCTATATAATAACTTCTGACAATCACAGTCCCAAAAAACCATCGATCACCCATCTTGTCTGATAGCTATGCGTACTCATAAAATGTTGGGCTCTCCTTTGATACAGTGCGTCATACCTCGGCTATAGTAGTTTTGTCAGACCTATCACCGATATGGGATTAGTCATTACATCACCCCTATCTGCAAGGGGTTATAGCATTGGGTTATGATCCTAACCCGATGCAATTCTACATGCATACAAGTTAAAAAATTCTATCATACATCCATACATCCTTTGACCTCTAGGCCCAAGGTACCGGAGCACACCTCGGCCACACAGTGCCCTAGACCGTAAGAGCCATAGTCACAACCACACTACTGACCTTTGGGCCCATAGTACCAGAACACACCTCAGCCACATCGTGCGACAAATTGTCAATATCACAGTCACAACCACGGTCCACATCCACAGTCCACATCCACTGAATCCACAGTCACACTGTCCATCTCAACCACAGACACATGTATAGTAATAAAAATATAATATACAAACATAACACAAGTTATTCCATTAGATGTGTGATACCCAACTTTCTAAACCCGGTATAATTTTTCGGTTGGTTTGGTTTGGTCTTGCAGGACCTAAACCTGAGCGAGCCGATTTGAGAACCTTTAGAACATGATGGCAAGAGTGATTTGGAGCTTGGGTTGGCCGAATGAGTTGGAGTCAGTGCCTAATGAAGTCCGTGTACCCAAACCGTGCACTTGCAACTATCACAAGGCCATGTACACACAATAAAGGTATGTAGCCATATTTTATGTCAAGTACATGTATTAATCAATTACCGGGGGTGAAGTACGTGTCGAGGCCGAGCCCCATCGAAAACCCTAATGATTAGGCGAAGTTCTGGCCGACTGGTGGGTGGTCAACCCACTAGTGTGACCTACCACTCTGGTCTCTAGATATTTTGACCCCACTATAAATAACATTTATTACCTTTCTTTCACCTCATTTAATTGTTTTACACGGTGGGTGAGAAATGTAAAGAAGAGAGAGAAAAAGAAGAAAGAGGAGAGAGGAACGAAGAAGAAGATGGGGAAGGAGGTGATCGTCGTGCTTCACCAGGGTAAGATCTCTTGAATCTGACACCGGATTAACAATCCTCATCTCGAGATCTATGATTTGAGGTGAGTAAAGTCTATATTCCTCAAACCCTTAAGAAATCCTAAGTGAAACCCTTCGATTTGGGTTGCAATCCTTTGGATCTTGTTATGATCTCTTGAGAATGTGAATCTAAGGTTTAATAAAAGTTCTATATATTGTTTATGAAGGATTTATAGGAAGACTTGCAAGATTTGTGAATCATTTATTGATCTCTTGAGCTAAAGAGAAGATTTGAGGATTTTGAGGTGATTCTTGAGCAAAGAGGTAAGATCCACACTTAAGACTTTGGATTGACCCTTGATCTAGGTTGGAATCATGCTTTGGAGCCTTAGATTTGTGGAAAATGTGGCCGAATCGACCCGCAGTGGTTTCCCCAAGGTGGGATGAAGAATGGAAGGGAACATAAAAAATTTCGATTCTGACTGATGGGTGCCTGGAGGTGGACAAACCCACCAATCCAGCACCCTTCGGTCCAAGCAGTGCTACTGGCTCAACAGGAGAGCAAGACCAGTGTGCCACCTGGCCCACCGCTTTTGGCCCATCGATCCAAGTAGAGCTACTAGGTTGACAGGCAAGCAAGACCAGTGGGTGACCTGGTCCGCTGCTCTTGGCCCGGTGGTCCAGGAAGTGTCCCTGGACCGACAGGCGAGCAAGGACTGGTGGGTGCCTTGCCCGCTGATCGACCCACCAAATCGACTTCTCTGGTCCCAATTGGGCCCAAATTTTTTGGGCAACCTTCTCTTGTGATTATAAAAACAATGGGATCATCATACCTCATTGGTTATGACCCCAATGTGAAACATACTAAACCCAACTCTTTTATGATAAGTTATTTTAGGAACTCGTGTCATCGCACGTCAGATCTTCCTCGTACCAAGGGTGATCAATTGTACACAATTAGGTAAGTGGGAAGAGGACATTGCATCATGTCATTTTGGACGTAGACTAGACATGTCACTTCATATTATTATTGTATAGACTAGTCATCCACGAGTGCCATTGAATGCAATGACGTGTGCAATATAAAATTCAATTATATTTTGATATGCTGATATCTTTAATTGTTAAATGCCTATTCTTGCTTTGAGATGTGAGATGGATGACTTTAAATTATTAAACATGATGCTTGCTAGAATAGATGCCGTAGTCAGCTTGGACACGAATGCATTGGTGGCCCATGGAATGGGACGCGGTAGCACTATGCAGTCGTACTATCTCACATAGGAGCATGCGGTTAGGAATGACATATCCCTGTGCGATGACCCTTCCCAGCAAGGGTTTATGTGTTGAGTATGTCACTGGGGGGAAGGCCGAGGTTATGTACCAACAATGATGGTTAGAAGTATGCCCGACTGATCATTAGGATTATCGACAACTTTGGTGTTATAACAAGAGGGCCAATCATACTGCTTTTAATTTAATGCAGGGCAAGACCCATTTTACTTTAATGTTGCTGAGAAACAACAATTTACTTTAATGTCAATGAGAAAAAAAAATTATTTTAATGTCATTGAGGAACAACAATTTACTTATCCGGTACCCACAGCTGGCCTTCTCCGGTAACCCTATGGGCGTATCGCGGGATGGGGCTCGCGGCCAGTACCCGGAGTATACGCACATTGTGGTTGTAGGTAGCATATGACCTATGAATTAGAATTATTGTTTAGGTGGACTAAGATAATGAAATGAACTGCATGCATATAAGTTCATTTGTATTGCGCATACTTGTTTGGTCTTTCTTTTCACATACTGGGCTAGTGTGCTCATCCTGCGTGCACACCATTTTTAGATGATCTTGCAGATTATCCAACTGAGGAGCTAGAGCCAGGAGCCAACGTGGAGTTTTCAGTCAAGGACTGGTGGGTCCCTAAAGATCTTAGGCACGGGGCAGAGTGCCTGTGCGATAGCTGTGTTGTGGGTCAGCAACATTGATACCATACTGAGACTCTTTTGATTATTTTGAAATGTTATCCCTTTTGTACTCTAGATGTTTAAATTTTATTTATTATGTATATATTACACTTATGGGCCCACATGTAAAGATATTATGTAATATAATTTGGGTATCAAGAGTAGTGGGGTATTTACAGATAAATACATGTAAGACTTCTGTTGATATATAGAATCTTCTTGGTTTAGAGTGTGTGTATGTTGTGCTGTGGTTATTGTATTAGATGATCCTGGTAGGTTTTGGGTTAATAGATGTTAACTCAGTCACCGGTCTGGTTTTGTATGGATTGGGGAGTGACAATCCATGGTATTAGAGCGCGATGCTCTATCCACTCATAGCATGTAAGTTAGATCCCATAGAGTCTTATAATAGGACCCCGGGATTGGGTAAACATAAAAGCTTTAAAGGAATAAAATCTATAATAAGATGAAAAGGTCTAAATACTTGCATTCCATGGCATGCATGGGAGTGAAACTTAAATAGATTAACAAAAGGCCAATAGGTCTATTCCATAAGCCATTAAGTTAAATTAATGAAAATTTTGACAGCATAACGGCGCTATATTGAAATTTTCAAAAATTTTACACAAGTCATTTGATAAACCATACACAAAAACATAATTATAAGCTAGGGTGACAACCATTGTCACCATCAAACCACAATAGAATAAATCAAAATAAGTAAAATAACCCAAAAGTCATAAACATCCACAGAATATCATCCAAGTACAAACCATAAAAATGTATCAAGAATATACAACCAAAAGATATCAAAATCACCATAATGAGAAATAGGAATGAAGGGAAATATAGGAAGAAGTCGCCATTTTGTCAATCATCATCATCATCCACGATGAAGGTTTCCCCGCCTGAAGGCCGTAAGGTGCACTCGAAGTGGTGGTCGTAAACATCAACCCGTCATTTGTTATAGCGACTTCTTTCTTCACACGGAGGAAGACGGCAGCAATCCCATTAGAAACCTTATCTAAGTCCTCGGTGAAGTACTTGAAACTGGCCTCTAATCTTCCTAGTCGGTGCTGTACCACCAAACTTTGGTCAATCCTCTCCTTTACATGCTCAAACATATTGTCTTGCCCTTCCTTCAGGGCACCAATGCTGTTCAACAACCTCCGAAAATCAAAAGCCCCACTTGCAGGTGGTGGAGCTCTAAAATGTGGATCAACTGCCCTAGTCTCTAAGGGCTCCTCCTTGAGGATCTCATCCTCATCTATCTCCTCCTCATCTCAATGAGGGAAATAATCATCATCCTCATATCTCACATACTCTGCCTCCATATACTCAGGCTCAGGCTCAGGCTCATTTGCTCCCTGTGGTGCCTCCATTGGCACTGGCAACCCCATCCTCTTTAGATTTTCCTTAGTAAACTTATCCCCTGGGTATTTCCCTCCTCACCTGACAAATCCACCTAGAAATACTCGAACACCTTGGTAAGTGACCTACCATAAGGAAAGCCGAACTCATTAGGGTGAGCGGTGTGGTATTCCAGCATCTTCATCATAACATAGGGGAGGCAAAGGTAGGAAGCACCCCCTTTCAGGACCACAAAGACGTAGTATGGAAGGTAAGCTGTCATAAAGCTTACTGGTTCCTGTGACCTACCCTGGGAAGCAGGTTGAACTGAGCCAGACATGCAAAAAATCGGACAGCTGCATTATAAGCAGTCTCAGACAATGGACGCACTTATGTCCACATATGGTCTCAAAGATAGCCTCCTGCATCTTCACGCTAAAACCTGGGACCACTACCTTGATCCTTGGAGGGTTATAAAAATAGGCACCTTCAGCTAGTATACCCAAGATGGCTACCAACAAATTCACTGTCAGAACAATATCTACTCCCTTCACCAGACTGGTGAGACAATACTGCCCATCCCTAAAGGAAGCCTCCAGGTTATAGTAAAAGTAGTGGATAAGGTTCTCGTAGCATGGGCTGTTGCGGTAGAGCATGGTTTCCCAACCCAAGGCCGTAAATCTCTCCAACATCTGATAATCTATAAAGTCGTCGGTCACTACCATCTTTTCCATCATAACCGGCCTTATAGAGAAGGTAGACTAGGCAGTGGCTGCCTCAGTACTATGGAATAAACTCTCATCGTAGTCAGTAGGATCAAAAGAGGGGTTCCTTACAGGCCAGCCCCGTGATGATGAAGAGGAACCAAGGGTAGCATTCCTCCCCTGAGAGGTAGTGGTCTTCCTCCTTTTGGAGGAGGAGGCAGTCTCCTTACCCTTTCTAGAAGACATCCTGAAAATACCAAAGGAAATGGGTAAGTACAAGTAATAAAGATATGAAAAGAATGTGATAGAAGTATTTACAAAGGGGGGGGGTGAGATAAAACCTATGAACAATGACATGAATGAGAAGCTCTAGATGCATGGATAGATACCAAAATGCAATGATATTAAAAGAATGAATTTGGAAGGAAATGAAAAATTTGTGATAAGGAAGGGCATGAGTGTGAGAACCTACTTAAAACGCAAATGCAAATTGAAGGGAAGTTACAAGTACAATGATGGAAATGGTTACAGTAGAATCAAAGAAAAGGGATGGAAATCCCTAAACAATTGATTGAATACAATAGAGTATGCATGAGTAAAAGTGGGGCAATCTTAAGAGAAAATCCATGTACCCCCACAATGAAATTATTCAAATATTTTATGAGCCGTTGATAGAGGATGGGCAAAGTGATACTTTCATTCATAAGAAAAAAGTGATGAAATGGAAGAAAAACCCCCAAAATTTCCAAGAATTTGATCATACAAGGGGTTATGTATATCAAAAGGGAGAAAACCTATGCACATGCATATGAAAATGATTACTCTACTAAAATGTGCGTGCAATGAGAGTAAATAATAACATTTGAATCATCAATTTCAAACAAAGAAAGAAAAATGAGAAGGGAAACCCTAAAATAGAGAAATTAGGGCAAGGAATTGAGATTTATATTTATAAATTGGGCAATCAAGGCCAACAAACCATGGAAAGCATAAATAAATCACCACATTGCCAAGAAAACAAATATTCCATAGAAGAAATGAAGTATATGGTGAGATTTCAAGTTTCTAAAGGGAAAGAACACCGAAAAACATGATTTCAAAGAGAAAATGGAGAGAAGGAACCTACTTGAGTACTTGAGATGATGAAGGGTTGGAACACCGATTTTTTGAGTGAGAATCATGAGTTGAAGCATCAGATAGGACCCCCAAATCGCCCTAGTCGAGTTTGGAAAGAAGAAGTAGAGAAAGTGGGAAATAAAGGTTTTAAAAACCCCTTTTAAATTGGTCTTGGATGAGATCGGCAGGCCACCGACCGGCGGGCCCCTGCCTAGCCTTGCTCGTTGGTCTGAGTACCAAGACCACAAATTGGCCTGTGTTGGAGATTTTTAGTATTTTGTGCCTTCTAGGCCCCAATTAGATGCCAATAGGGGTGTTTCGCCTCATAGTCGACCATTGTTGCGAGACCAAACTATGTATTGATAATTAATGTGGGCATGTTTGGATATGTGGTGTGGTGTATCAATGTAACCTGTGACATAAAATGCATTTGATTGTGAATATATATACAAATGTTGTGGCACTCAAATCGATGCTTACATTTTGGAATAATCCAGGTATAGAACACCATGGTATGCACCAGATCTGGTGGTCGTGCCTGTGGTACCTCTCGTGGTCGGCCACGCATTTTTCCTGGTCCTCGACCCTTGGGGCAATCCACACATCCACCACCACAAGTGGATAATGATCCAGTGCATGTTCAGGGTAACCCACCCGTGAACGAAATCTTGGGTCCCTCATATGTCATCACTCCTGGTGATGTGGCGACCCTTATACAGTAGTCACAAGGGGCTTTCCAGTAGCAGTTGTTGCAGTAGCAACAAACATTTATGGCTGCTATGCAACAATATATGAACCCTACTCTACAGGGTTAGCCTCCTAGAGGAGTTACTCCACAGGACCCTCCAGTGGGGACAGGTGTTGGAGTATAACTTGGAGGAACACCGCGTAAGGTTATACCTCAAGATCAACTAGGAGGTACCCCTCTAGTTCCACCATATGGCACTCTGCCATTCATGATGCCTCCACCTTATTCATACTATCCACCTTATCATCCACTAGCCACTACCATGGCAAAAGTGGTGGAATATTTTAAGAAGTATATGCCACCCATCTTCATCAAGGTGGGAAATGACCTATTGGAACCGGATTAGTGGATCCAAGAGTTAGAGAAAGTATTTGATATAATAGAGTGCACAGAGGCACAAAAGCTCATATGTGCTAGGTTGCAACTTAGAAATGAAGTTGATTCTTGGTGGAAAGCTTCCAAGCCTATACTGATGGCAACTCACCTAGAGCTTACTTGGGAAGAATTCAAGGAATTTGTTCTTGTCAAATTACTATACCAAAAGCTTCAGCACCACAAGGAGGCAGAGTTTATGGTGCCAACTCAAGGAAGCAAAACTGTTTTGGAGTATCAGCAACAGTTTGAGAGTTTATTCTCCCAAATGACAGCAGTAGGAATTCATAATGACCATATCGGGTTCTAAAGGCTATCTTTGGTATATCACTACTCTTTATCTTGAGCTGGTAGTAACTCGATCTGAGATCAATCTTGAAAACACTCTAGCACCTTGCAATTAATCAAAGAGATCATTGATGTGCAATGAATACCGGTTCTTAATGGTCAACTTGTTCAGTTCCTGGTAATCGATGCAGATACGCAAACTACCATCTTTCTTCTTGACAAATAAGACTGGTGCACCCCAAGGTGAGACACTTAGGTGTATAAACCCCTTTGCCAACAAATCTTGCAACTGTGCTTGTAGCTCTTTTAATTCGGCTGGTGTTATTCTATACGGAGCTTTAGACACTGGGGCAGCTCCCGGAATTAAGTCAATGGCAAACTCCAGCTCCCTATCAGGCGGTAGCTGGGTTAGATCATCTGGAAAGACATCAGGGAATTCTTTGACTACCTCCAATTCATCCAGCGGAGTAACCCTCGCATCCACATAAAGTACTGATGCAAGGTAGCCCTGACATCCATCTTCTAATAATTTCACCATCTACAAGGCAGATATAATAGTCTTTCTAGGTCGCCTTGACCTTTCAGCTTGATATACAAGCTCCACTCCTTCATCATCCTTCATATTAACTCGTTTCTTGGCACACATCACATTTTCTCGATGAGCCGACAACCAATCCATGCTAAGAAGGACATCAAAATTCTTCATATTGAATTTGATAAGCTGGGTATCTAGTTTCTTCCCATCAATCTCAATTAAACACGGTCCACAGACTTCTTTCAATTGTTCTACCATGCCAGTAGGCATGCTAACAACTAGCTTGCATTCTAAGGTCTTAGATGGCACATCAAGCTTCTTAGCAAATCTCTTAGACACAAATGAATACGAAGCTCCAGAATCAAATAAGACATGCAGGTATACCTGATACAGAAGGTACCTAGCATCGCATTGCATATAAGTATAACAGGTTACTCACTCTTTAATCACACATCTTTTAATTAAAGTGTACCTGCTACAACTCCAGTACTAACTTCAACGTCCTCAGTTGTTAGGGCATACATCCTTCCCTGAGGTTGGTTTCCCTGAGTCAATGTAGGTCTATGCACAGGGGGGCGAATAGATGATGCCACACTGGGTACTAGCAATCCTTGGTGAAGTGCTCATAGAAATGATAATTATAGCATCGGCTTGGGAATGTCTGGATCGAAGCAGAAGCTATCTGTACTGTTCCTGGTGCAGCTGGGGGACGAGGGGGTCTCAAAGCTGTAGGCACCACACTAGTGTTAGGGCAGAAAGATGTAGTTCCTGATCCACTAGCGGGTCAGGAAGGATAACCCGAAGGCCTGTAGGGCTGTCTATAGGTGGGACCATAGGAGTATGATCCACGGAAACTCTTACTCGGGCTACCCAAATCAGCATATGAGTTTGCCCTCTTCCACAGTCCCGGTGCAAGGGATGGCTCTCCCTTCTACCTATCTTCCATTGTCTTAGCCTTTTGCACAATCTGTGCATATTCAGTTAAGTCCAACACCTCCAATACTATACCAATAGATGTCTTCAGCCACTTTAAAAATTTCTGGGCTTTTTTCTCAGCCGTCCTCATATGGCAAGGAGCAAAATTAACCAATGCACCGACCACTTTTATGGATTTAATGAATAGGGTATTCCATGATGTCCTCAATAAATGGGTCATCATTTTCATTGACGACATCTTGATTTACTCAATATCGAAAGAAGAACATACAAAACACTTGAGAATGGCGTTACAAAGATTAAGAGAACCACAATTGTACGCCAAATTCAGCAAGTGCAAATTTTGGTTCATGCAAGTAGGATTCCTAAGACACATGGTGTCCGAGAATGGGATCGATGTGGACCCAGAAAATGTAAAAGCTGTAGTTGAGTGGGAAGCACCCAAAAATGTAATGGAAATTAGAAGCTTCTTGGGCTTAGTATGCTACTATCGGTGCTTTATTAAAAATTTTCTCGAATTTCAGCGCCAATGACTAAGTTGACCAAGAAAGGTGTAAAGTTTGAATGGTCAGAAGAGTGTGAGAACAATTTCCAAGAGTTGAAGAAACGGTTAGTGTCAGCTCTTATATTAACCATTCCAAATGGTATAGGTGGGATGACAGTCTATACTGATGCATCCAAGGTAGGGTTGGGTTGGGTTGGGTTGTGTTCTCATGCAACACGGCAAGGTGGTAGCATATACATCCAGGAAACTCAAGGAGTATGAGAAGAACTACCCCACTCATGATTTATAATTAGCAGCACTCATATTTGCTTTGAAGATCTGGCATCATTATTTGTATGGGGAGAAGTGTGAGATCTACAGTGATCACAAAAGCCTTAAGTACTTCTTTACCTAGCAAGATTTAAATATAAGGCAGAGGAGATGGCTTGAGCTGATGAAGGACTATGACTGTGATATTCAGTATCACCCAGGAAAGGCTAATGTGGTGGCTGACGCTTTAAGTTGGAAGACTCAGACTGTATCTCTTTCGTACTTAGCTGTCAGTCCCCAGCTTAAAACAAGAGGCGATGTTGATGGGTGAAATCCTTCTATATGAGGGAGCAACATATCCTTGACTGTATCTGCTTGAGCATCAGCCAGATGATGTTAAGCAGCTGACTATATCTTTGACAACCTTATAGGTACAACCATCCATCAAACAAGAGGTGATAGCGAAACAATCTTTGGATCTTGAGCTGCAAAGGATCATGTTGAAAATTCAAGAGCAGATAATGAATGACCCTGACTTCACAATAGGCAATGATGGGGCATTACTATTTCAAGATAGGCTGTGCGTGCCAGATGAAATGGAAATACAGGATAAGATTGTGAAAGAGGCACATAGCTCTGAATACTCACTTCATCGTTGAAGTACAAAGATGTACAAAGACCTTAAGTAAAGCTATTGATGGCCAGCAATAAATACCACTATGCCTTGTATGTGGAAAAATGTCTCATATGTCAAAAGGTCAAGGAAGAAAGGCACAGACCATATGGCACTCTTCAGCCACTCCCCGTACTGGAGTGGAAATGAGACAAGATCACCATGGACTTTGTCATAGGACTATCCCATACACCCAAGGGAATGGATGCAATTTGGGTGGTAGTTGACAGGCTTACCAAGACCGCTCATTTTATCCCAATCAAGACCAATTACTCCATAGACAAGTTAGCCCAACTTTATATGGATAACATAGTCCGTTTACATGGAGTACCGATAAGTATTGTATCGATAGGGACCCGTGATTCACATCAAGATTCTTGAAGAGTCTCCAACAAGCCTTAGGGACACAAGTGAATCTGAGTACTACTTTCCATCCACAGACTGATGGACAGTCAGAGCGAATTATGCAAATACTGAAAGATATGCTCAGGGCCTGTGCAATGGAGATGTATGGCAGTTGGGAAGAATACATACCTCTGATGGAGTTTTCTTATAATAATAGCTATCAAGCCACAATTGGAACGGCTCCGTATGAGACATTGTATGGTAGTAAGTGTAGAATGCCCCTATATTGGGATGAAGTAGGCAAACGACGAATGCTTGGACTGGAAATGATACAAATGATGTGTGACAAGGTTGATGTCATTCGGGAAAGGATTAAGGCGGCACAATCAGGTCAAAAGAGCTATGCAGACAACCGTATGAGGGATATTGAATTCCAAGAGGGGGAGAAGGTATTTCTCAAAATCTCTCCTACTAAAGGGTTGCATAGATTCCACAGGAAGGGCAAGTTAAGTCCAAGATATATCGGCCCATTTGAAATCTTGGCTCAAGTTGGCTCCGTAGCAGACATGTTGGCTCTTCCACATTCTCTCAGCAATGTTCACAATGTGTCCCATATGTTTATTCTAAAGTGGTATATCCATGATCCATCTCATGTACTGCTTGTGGAACCTGAATATTTAGAAGCAGATATAACCTACGAAGAGCAGCCCGCTAAAATTTTAGCCCGAAAGATAAAGACTCTTCGTAATCGCTCCATCACCTTTGTGAAAGTTCAATGGGCTAATCATTCACTTGAGAAAGCATCTTGGAAAAAAGAAGATGATCTCCAAGCCAAGTATCCTCACCTTTTCGGATAATGTAGACACCCAATTTTGTCATCCTCCTCTGGCTATAATGAAATAAGGATCTTGGATGCGAATTCTGGCTTCCGACTAACAGAGATGCTGATGGAAACATTCCCTTGCCCAAAACCCTGAAAATCCCCACATGGGAGAGAGGAAGGTCTAATTTTAACTTTTTATATATGAAGGAATTTGGTCATTATGACCGTACAGATGGATAGTTCTCAGAAACAAGATTCCGACAATATATGACACGCCAAAATTAGACCGATAGATCTCCGGCAATCATCTTTGAAAAAATACACTTTCCCACACGTATGCCGCGCACATGGATAGTCCCGCTGGAAACCTAGAAAAATTTCCTACCTATCCCAAACACCCTAAAGTTCATCCCTTACCTACCTAGATAACCCATAAACACTCTCAGACCTGAAACCCTAGAAACCCCACACAGGAGAGAAGAGGGTCTAATTTTAACTTGTTATATACAGAGGAATCTAGTTAGGATGACTGTATGGATGGATAGTGCTCGAGAATACGATTTCAACAATATATGGCAAGTAAAAATTGGACCAACGGATCTCCCATGATCGTCACCAAAAAAACCCATAATAAGATAACAGGCCAGCCCGCGGCCCTACCTGCACCAAGCCATGCCTAGCCTGCCATACACAACAAGCCATGCCCAGCCCACCATGCACCCTAAGCAATGCCTAGCAGACCATGACTTGTGCCCCCTCTGTACATGACCTGGGCCCCCACAGGCCATGACCTGTGCCCCCTCCGTACATGACCTGTGTCCCTATAGTCCATGACCCGTGCCCCCTTCGCATATGACCTGTGCTCCCGCAGGCCATGACCCACGTCCCCTCCGTACATGACCTATGCCCCCATAGGCCATGACCCAGGCCCCCTTTGTATATGACCCGTGCCCCCGCAGGCCAAGATCCTGGCCCCCTCCGTACATGACCCGTGCCCCCACAGGTCATGACCAGTGCCCCCTCTGTATATGACCCGCGCCCCTGGAGGTCATGACCCGTGCCCCCTTCGAACATGACCCACACCCCCTCTGTACATGACCTGCACCCCCACAGGCTATGACCCGTGCCCTCGTGGGCACATGCATGCACCTATGCCCTGTTGCTTATGTGCTGGCCAACAAGCCAGCCCATACGCGTGTGTGTGCTGGCCAGTAGGCCAGCCCGCACACATGTATACACTAGCTACTGCCCATGCATGCCTGTGCTAATTGCCTATGTCCGCACCCCCTTTGCTAGCTGCTGCCCATGCACCCCCATGCCATGGTGTCGCGTCATGCGCCGCACAGCTACAGGCCATTACCTGTGCACCATACACCGTACAACCATGACATCGCTCGCATTACCTACTCTCATACACTGACCATGCCTCGTGCACTTTAGCCTAGTCCCACACGCCGCTGTCAGCGGCCAAGATTGGTATTAGCCTTACCCGGTGGGTGAAGTAATCCCCCCTTCACCCACTCAAAGCCAAAAAAACCTAATTTTTGCTAGTATATCTCTCTCTCAAACATCACCCCTCTTTACCCAGTGGACAAAAACCCTCCCCGCCCATGTTGCCTTTAAAACCCTCTTTTTCCCATTGGACAAAAGCCCTACCCCCTCACTTTAGGTAAGACGCCCCATTTTGTTTGTTGGATAAAGAGGTTCCTCCTCTCCTATTGGGCGGAAAAAAACTATAAATACCCCCTTCTTTAGATTTCATACACTAGAATCCCCCTTCACTCTTTTATAGTGAAATTTTCCTCCCCTCCCCCCTCTTGATTTTCTTTGATCTTTGGAGCGATCTTCGTCAAGATCCGAAAACTCATTCGGATCTTTGAAGTGTTCTTCGGGATCTTGAAGATCTTCAATCTAAATTCTTAGTTAGATCCAATTTTTAGCCAAAAACAGTATGTTCTTGATTCACCTCCCTTGAGTGTTCTTGAGTGTTCTTGAGCGTTCTTGAGCATTCCTGAGATAGAAACCCTCCCCCTTTTTTGAGCTTCTTCGGGTCTATGAAGAGATCTTTGTTAAGATCTAAAACTCTGTTCGGATATTTAAAGTGTTCTTCGGGACTTTGGAGCTCTTCAATCCATTTTTAGGTTAGCCTGTTTCTTGACCAAACATGTTACCTAGCATTAATAACATTTGCACACATTTTTTTTTCATTTTTTTCGATTAATAAACTCTATTCTACTCCACTACTTTTGGCCTGAATGACATGGTAGAGTAAACACCAGACACCCAAGATAAAATGTAGCTTCGCTTTTTGTATATGCCGACAAAGACAGTGATGTTAGAGTTCCTTCAGAAGTTTCCTCCTAAGGAATTCTGATCAAGACACCACGCTTCCTGAGGCGTAATGACCTGTCTAGTTCCAAGGGAATCAACTCTTATTCTTCTTTATACCACATTTCACATTTCATTTAAAATTGTGCATATGTCAACTCATGCTAAATTAAAAAGAAGGACTCAAATCCAAATCAAAAGTACAAGGAACCCACAGACTTATATATGGTCCAACACCATAAAACAAGGGTCTCTTATTTTTCAAAAGAAAGTCCCATCTCAAGACACAGGCTTGATTCTTTCTTCTTAATAGGGTATTTATACGTTCAAAATGGATACCTTAATCAAAACTTTTATCTTCATACATCAAGAAACCGAATGGTATGATCATTGCCAAAAGCCAAAGTAGGACTTCATCCTTTGGCAAGCTCAAAAAACAAAAAGAAAAATAAATAAAACAAAGCAAAAAAAGCAAAAACTGGTTTCCCTCCCCCACATTTAAGTCATGCAATGTCCTCAATGAATGGAAAGAATTAAAAGCGAAGACAATGCAAGGGGGTCATACCTGATTAAAAGTTAGTCATTAGTGTAAAGAGGTTCATGGAAATCCATGACCTCTTCACTACCAGTAGTAGAAAACTCGAGGAACGGTTTCAAACGCTGACCATTAACCTTTGAAATTACCCATGTTTCTGGATTTAGAATCTCCACAGCCCCATGGGGATATGCATTATGGACAATAAACGGGCCATCCCATCGGGATCTAAGCTTACCGGGGAAAATATGCAATCGAGAGTTGTACAATAAGACCTTATCACCAATTACAAAAGATTTGCGTAGAATGAGCTTATCATGGAAAGCTTTGGTCATTTCTTGTAAATCCTAGAACTTTCATATGCATCATTCCTAAGTTCCTCCAACTCAGATAGTTAGAGCCTACGATGAATTCCCGCATCAGACAAATCAAAGTTGAGCTTCTTGATGGCCCAAAAGGCCTTATGCTCCAACTCAACTAGTAAGTGACAAGCTTTTCCATACACCAAACGGTAGGGAGACTGACCAAGGTTAGTCTTGAATGCAGTCCGATGGGCCCACAAGGCATCAATAAGCCTAAGGAACCAATCCTTATGTTTGGGATTAACAGTTTTCTCCAAGATTTATTTGGTCTACCTATTAGACACCTCCACTTGGCCACTAGTTTGGGGGTGATAAGGGGTAGATAACTTATGGGTGATCCCATACTTTTTCATTAAGGCTTCAAAAGGCCGATTATAAAAATGAGTACCCCTATCACTAATTATTGCACGTGATGCACCAAAGTGGGAAAAAATGTTCTTTTTGAGAAACTAGACCACCACTTTGTGGTCATTAGATTTACAAGGTATGGCCTCTATCCATTTAGAAATATAATCAACGGTCAAAAGTATGTACAAATTCATAAAGGAATTAGGAAATGGTCCCATGAAATCGATACACCATACATCAAAGATCTCAACTACCAAAATAGGGTTGAGGGGCATCATGTTCCTCTTATTGATACGGCTAAAAGAATGGCAAGCGGGATAAGCCTTTCAACAATCAAAAGCATCTCTAAAAAGAGTGGGCCAATAAAATCCGCATTGGAGAACCTTTGCGCCAGTCTTCTTAGGTCCAAAGTGTCCACCACATGCATGATCATGACAAAAAGAGAGAATGGAATGTTGCTCATGATCAGGAACACATCGTCAAATTATCTGATCCAGACATATCTTAAACAAATAAGGATCATCCCAGAAAAAGTGCAACTTGGGAATGAAACTTATACTTATCTTAGGTGGACCAATGATCTAGAGTCACACCTGAAACTAAGAAGTTGACATTGTTAGAAAACCATGGTTCACTGGACATTGCAAATAATTATTCATCTGGAAAGTTCTCGTTGACTAGAGAATCGACAGTCAAGGAATTGGGAAGCTGGGATAAATGGTATGCAACTAGGTTTTCAACTCCTTTTTTATCTCTAATTTCTAAATCAAACTCTTGTAAAAGTAAAACCCACCTAAAGAGACGGGCTTTGGCATCCTTCTTCTGAACTAGGTATCTAAAAGCAGAATGATCAATATACACCACCACATGTGACCCAACTAAGTAAGATCGAAACTTTTCTAATGCAAACATTACAGCTAAAAATTCTTTTTCAGTGGTTGTATAATTGAGTTGTGCATCATTTAAGGTCCTACTAGCATAGTAAATGATAGTGGACAACTTATTAATCCTTTGACCTAAAACCGCTCCTATGGAAAAATCTGAAGCATCACACATCAGTTCAAAAGGTTCAGTCCAAACAGGTGGTTGAACAATGGGTGCATTGGTTAACTCCTTCTTAAGTTATTTAAAGGATTCTAGGCACTCTTTGGAAAACTTAAAAGTTTGATCATTGGCAAGTAATAAAGTGAGAGGTTGGGCTAACTGACTAAAGTTCTTAATAAACCTTCTGTAGAAGCCCACATGCCCTAGAAAAGACCGAACATCCTTGACAGATTGAGGAGGGGGTAAATTATCAATTAAATCCACTTTGGCTCTATCTACCTTAATTCCCTCCTTGGATATTACATGGCCTAAAACAATACCAGATTTAAACATAAAATGGCATTTCTCCTAATTCAAAACCAAATTCTTAGATATGCACCTTTTCAAAACTGGGGAAAGATGATGAAGACATTCAGAATAGGAATTCCCATGAATTGAAAAGTCATCCATAAATACTTCTAAGAATTTTTTGACCATGTCAGAAAAGATGCTTATCATGCATCGTTGGAAGGTAGCAGGGGCATTGCAAAGACCAAATGGCATACGCCTGTAAGCAAATGTTCCATATGGGCATGTAAAAGTGGTCTTATGTTGGTCTTCTAAAGTAATTGGGATCTGGTTATAGTCAAAATATCCATCAAGAAAACAATAGTATTTATGTCCAGCTAACCTCTCTAACATCTGGTCAATGAATGGCAATGGGAAGTGGTCCTTCTAGGTTGCCACATTAAGTTTCCTGTAGTCTATGCACACTCTCCACCCTGATTGGACACGGGTTGGAATTAGTTCATTATTGGCATTGGGAACTACAGTCACCCAGACTTCTTAGGCACTATGTGAACTAGGCTTACCCATTGGCTATCAGAAATAGGATAAATTATTCCATGATCCAAGCACTTTAGGATCTCTTTCTTAATGGCTTCCATCATCACTGGATTAGCTCTTCTTTGGGGTTCTGTGGATGGTTTGGAATCCTCCATAAGATGTATATGATGTTGCACAATAGAAGGGCTTATACCCTTGATATCAGTCATGGTCCAACCTAGGGCTTCCTTATTATCTTTTAACACTATAAGTAACTCCTCTTCCTGGCTAGAAGTCAAATTTGAAAAAAATATTACAGGAAGAGTCTGGTTAGGCCCTAGGAAAGCATACCTCAAATTGGATGGCAACTCCTTAAGATCTATCTTAGGGGGCTCAACTATGGAAGGTTTGGGAATGGAATTGGAAAGGGGTCCTAAGGTCTCCACAGGTATGTGAAGACTCAAGACTTTAGAAAAAATTTTTTTACTATCATCATCCAACTCATCCATACACTCTTGGAATTCTAAATCAAAATCAATATCAAAGTTGGTAACTAAATCATTAGAAAAATCCAGAAAATCCTCAAGCATATTGATCTCTTCTTCCATATGTGGTTGTTTACATATCCAAAACATGTTAAACTCAACAGTTTGATTACTAAAAGATAATCTTAGGAAACCATTCTGGCAATTGATTAATGTATTACTGGTAGCCAAGAATGGTCTTCCTAAAATTATTGAGATCTCATCCTTGGTTGAGAAGGGCTTGGTATCTAACACAATAAAATCAACTGGAAAAATAAATTCCCCCATCTTTAGTAAGACATCCTCAATCATCCCTTTAGGAATCTTAACAGACCTATCTGCCAACTGAAGAGTAGTTCCAGTGGCTTTCAATTCTCCCAATCCTAGTTGCTTGTACACATAGTAAGGTAAAAGATTCACACTTGCGCCAAGGTCAAGTAAGGCATGCTCAATGTAGGTGTTGCCTATGACACAAGATATGGTAGGGCTCCCTGGATCTTTATACTTGGCTGCTATAGGCTGAGTAATTATGGAACTAATGTTACCTGCCAAGAATGCCTTTTTGGGCATACTAGTGATACGTTTGTGAGTACACAAATCTTTCCGTACCTTTGCATAGGCGGGGATCTGGGATATGGCATCCAAAAGAGGGATGTTCACTTCTACCTTTTTGAAGACTTCTAAAATTTTATCCATGGAAGCAGTCTTCTTTTTGTGTACTAAGAGATTAGGAAATGGGATAGGATGAACATAAGGACTGCTAGGGATTTACCCTTTTTCAGAAGAATCATTTTTGGTTTCTCAACCAAATCATCTTTAGTTTCAGAAGAATCTTTAGGTTCATCAGACGAACCTGGAACAAGAGGCACACTTGTGTCCTCAACTGAAGGAGAGTTAACAGGAGTAATAGATGGGAAAGATTTAGGAACGCTCTGTTGGTACTCTCTACCACTCCTAAGGGCATAAAAAACATTATATTGGTTAAAGGGTCCTTGTTGGGTCTGACCTTGTATTATATTCAGTGGTGCATTAGTTGGTGTTTGTGAACTAACAGGCTGATGATGCCTAGGGTTAGGCTCTGGTTGACTGGGTAAAGTTCCTTTCTCCCTCTCACGTATAATTGAGATAAATTGGGTGAGTTCTCTCGTAAGATTTTGATGGCTTGTCATGATGAGGGACATATTTTTTTCCATGTCAATTATTCTACTTGCCTCTCCAGTGTTGGTAAACCCAGGGGGTTACTGATACAATGATAGGAGAGGGGCCCTAGGAAAACTAGCATGAGGTCCTACATTTGACCTAGGAAAAGTATTTTGGAGAAAAGATTATTGTGCAAAGGGAGGCCTTTGGGGTCCAGGTTGACCTTGATTATGAAAATTGGAAGGCCCTGCTTGGTTGCCCTGATTCTAGGAGAAATTTAGATGATTTCTCCATCCTGGACTATAAATGTTACTGTATGGATTATTCTGGTATAAGGCATTAACACTATCATTAGAAGTGCCCCCAGAGGTGTTGGGGCATTCTTATATGACATGTCTAGGGGACTGGCACCAAGCACAAATCTTAACTAAATTGACAGATGATGGCTCTCTAGGAACAATAGCCTCAATCCTCTTGATTAGGCTATCCAAATGGGCTTCCTTGGCTACTATCCCATCCAAAAAATATCATTTCCCTCCTATGGTTCTTTCACTCTCTTGGGTTGATTTCCACTTATGGGTTTTGTCAGCTAAGTCAAGTAAGAATTCCTATGCCTTTCCTTCATCTGTAAAAGATGTGAATCCCTCAGGGCACATAGACTCTATCATTTGTTTAGTTGGGTAATCAATACCCTTATAAATTATTTGACATAAATGCCATAAGTCTAGGCCATGGTGAGGGCATTCTTGGAGTAGATCCTTGAAACTCTCCACAATTTTAGAAAAGGACGCACTAGGCCTTTGCCTAAACTGAAGGATATCACTTCTAAGCTTATTGGTCTTGTGAGTTGGGCCATGGTGAACTGTTCCCATGACGTTATGGAATTTGTGGGTATCCCATACAACCACTTCTTACCTTGGTCTTTTAATGTAAAAGTGATAATCCTAAGCTTAATAGCATCATCAGAAAGTTGTTGGATCTTAATTAGAACACATACCTCTTCAAATTCCCTTAGAAATAGGTATGCATCCTCAGAGGTCAACCCATGGAAGTGGGGAACCATAATGATGTATTGAGAATTGAGTTCAAAATTATTACCCTGGGCTAGTGGTAAAACTATGCCGGAAGGTTGGGTTGCTCTAACGGGGTAGAACCTATCTTTCAGAGATTTAGGTGGAGGGTTTTACTGTTGGTCTCTCATATTGAAGGGTTTTAAAGAGAGCAAATGTATAGGGTCACTACTTGTTGGATATCTTCTTTCTAACCGATTCTTAGTATTACGTACCCACCTAACACTCGCAACAAAAAACTACCCACAACTAGAGTAAGACAAGCACAAAAGAATAGATAGCAAAACTTTTTTTTTTGATTTTTTTGGGAGCTTACCGGCAGGGATCTGGGGTTGCTCAGGTCAATTCCTAAGGTACTGCTATAGGGCAAAACCTATCTTTATCATACTATGAGGCATGGCGACCTCCACCGATACAACTATTATTGTACGTTGTTCTTCTCAAGAATTCAATAAAAGAAAAAGAAAAAGAAAACAAAACAAACAAAGCACTCCGATTTACCAAAAGAAAGCAAAAAATAACATAGAACTGTCTCCCCGGTAATGGCGCCAAAAACTTGTTTGAGATTTTAAATGTAACCGCAAGCGTACGGATCAGTGTAGCTACGGGTCGAACACAGGGAGAGCAACCACTTTATTTATTTATTTTTTGCTTCTTTTAATAATGTGAAAGTAAACCGATTAATGGTTATGATCTAATTCTAATTACCGTCCTAAACATATATATCTAAAATAACGTTCTAATCATTCATCATCTAAGAATTTAAAGATGTAAGCCATGCAATTAAAATTAAATAAATAAATAACTGAAAATAAACAACCCACGCAATTAAAAAAAAATAATAAAGGAAAAAAATACTGCAATAAAAATAAAGTAAAAGAAAGAGGATAAAGCTAGAGAGAGACTCACAAGTAGGTTTCTCTACTTAGCCCGAGGGATGCATTATAATATGAGCTTCCCTACATGACCAGAGAGTCACTCTTACAAGGGTTACTCTACTTGGCTTAAGGAAAAGGAAGACAATTAAAATAAAAGCAATAAATTGATGATTTTATGGCTAGGAGGGGCAAAGCCAACATATACACTAGCCATAAACCTTGGGGGAAAGGGATCGCAATAATATAACGACTGAAATTAAAATCTTAAATTAAGAAAGAAAGGATAGTCAGAAGAGGGAATGAGAGGGGGGAGAGAAGACTACTGAAGGAGCCTACTTACTTGAACTTCAACTCTTGAACTAAAAACTTAATCGTTTGAGATACTGCTAGTACTAAAAACCTGATTTGGAATAAACCAAATCTGAAATTTCTAGTACTAGAGAAAAAAATCTGAAGAAAAAAAAAATTGAACTTGAAAGACATGCTTCATAGCTTGATCTTGTCACCTTGAACTAAGCCTAGAACTAGAACTTAAAAATTACAACTTCATTTGCTTAAACAATAAAAATAAAAGACTGAATCAAAAACAAAACTGCTTGCATTAATTGAATAAAAAGAACTTACAAAAGTGTTTAAAGCATAAGCCTAGAACTAGAGCTAGAGAAAGAGAAAACTAGAGAAAGAGATAGAGCAACTAAAAAAAACCCTAGAAGAAGAATGAAGTGTCTCCTCCCCTTGTGTTAATTCTATTATATAGAGAATGGGGGAGGGAAGCTAACGATTTTAGCTTCTAAAAAAAAAATATTTTTTTTATCTTGTTGATGAAGTGGAGGAGAGAGAAGAGAGAAAACGTGTGGAGAGAGATCTCCCACGAATTTTTTTGCCATTTTTTTCCTATTTTTTCTCCCTTTTCTATTTTTCTCTCTCTTCTTGCACAAGAGACCCCCTTTGGCCGATTTTTCTTGCTTGGACTTGGACAATATTCTATTTTAATGGGAAATTCCATCCATGCCCTTGTCTTTTTTTTTTTCTTTCCTATTTTTTCTCTTTATATTCTCTCTCTCTTCTTCAAACTTGCGTACAATCACCTTGGCCTACCTCCTTTAAGTGATGAGTAGGAGAGAGAAAATCTTCTAAGAAAAACCTCAACAAAATGGCAGCTAAGAGGTTCGAACTTGAGACCTCCTAATAAACAAAGGATTTTGCACTCCACAACTCACTAACTATGCTAGGTAGTTGTTATTACCAAAAATGAATCTTCAATCACCTAAAGATGTGGTCCATCGATCCTTGTTGGCATTTAGAATATTCTTTGTACCTCTAGGACAACTGCAAACAGGCTGGATCTGCATCTCGGTTAAGTTCTGATCCATTATTCTTTTTCTGGTCTGAAAAGAATAATCACTTGTACAGGTGATCAAACGAATGTGTACTTTTAATTGAACATGCCCATCTTGCTCAGAATTTTTTCCTCTTTGCAACCATGAAAAAAAATAGGACCTCTTTATGTGTATAATTGGAGATATAGCGCCCGATAGTCCTTAAGGCCTTGAAAATATAAAACTTGCAAAAAGAGAGTAAAACCCAAGGTAGCTCCATTCTAAATATGTAAAATGCATGTTTTACTACCCTAGATTTCACACATAAATGTGCTCATCAATCACCATCTGCTTCGATAGGTGCCTCAGCATTGGGATGCCGATCTTCATATATTTTGGTTTGGGTTGATGGAGATCTGTCCAACTCTCGAGGAATTCTGAGTTTAAATGTTATCTCCACCTAAGTGTAAGTTGATTCAACCATCTTTGAAGAAAGATTGCTTAGGAGAGATTCAAGACTTTTTCGGATGGGAAAAAGAGGAGATGAAGCAATTTGTCAGACATGGAAAGATTGACATTCTTAAGGTGGTTAGGAGCTTCATTCAATACCTACAACTGGGAGGAATCCATCAGCAAAAAGGTCACAAGATGCTTATCTACTATGAATGATAGCTCATTATGCTCTCCAAACTCCGAGACGTGGTGCACCAACTGTCTTGATAAGAAGTGATAAAGCAATTGAAGAAAGGAAGAGATCATTCCCACAGTCCTTGCGGAGACATTCAAAGGACTTGATGACATGAGCCATAGCCATAGGTTTGAGCTTGATCATTATCATGAAAATTTTATCATTTTCCAACTCTGGCTACTTGACAAGTTGAAGCTAAATAGGCCGTTAGATGGAAGTTAGCTCAGGGCTCTTAGTTGCCAAGAAAGGAGGGAAGCCCTGAAATTCAAACTCATTGATGATTGGAGAGAATACCTATAAGGAAGAACTACAGAGGACATTGCATGGAAGTGCCTAGAAAAGCCACAAGAAGATTTTTTGATAAAGACCCTTGGCTACAACTACGTCAGGTTGATGGGATTGACTCACACGTCTTTTTATTTTCTTATGTACATCAGCCGACAATATGGGCTCGAGGTGATGGACCTAGAGGAGTTAGTGAACTTCCACCTACCTCAAGAGTTGTCTCCCCATCTTGTTACTTACCTCTCTTGTCTATAGTATGAAATTTGTTTCCCTCCCATGCAATTCACTTGGTAATAGAATGCGGTGATATTTGGATTTTAGCGTCATTCCGGTTATTCTAATGAAGACTTGAGTTGTGGAATTAATCGTGCCTTAAAATTCAAACTCCTGAACTAAAAAGAAAAAAAAATAGAGAACATGGGAGGGGAAAAAGAAAAAGAAAAAAACAACATTTGTGTTTTGCAGGAATAGCAAGAACAGATCTCTAGGGATCACCATCCTCATCTGTGCCATATTCGGACCTACTTACGGAAGTCATCAAGTTACTAGACATAACAATATCATGTGCTGACCACAAACTCGCTAGCTGTGCTGTGAGGTCCTCAATCTGGGTAGCCTGGTCAACATTCTATTTCTACAGAAAAGCAACCCACCCATCCTGGGAGGCACAAAAAATGGTCAAAGCAAGGAGTAATAATAAAAAGAAAATCAAAGTTAAAAAAAAATGTGAAAATCCATACCCTCAATACAAAATTAAAAAAAAAAATCAATCAAATCAAAATTCAAAAATAAAAATCAAAAAAATCAAAAGAAATTTTTTTAATCAAGAATCAAAATCCAAAATTCAAATCAAGATGCACAATCAAAATCCAAAATCAAACTTCAAAGTTCAAAATCAAAACCCAAAACCCAAAAAAAAAAAAAAAAAATTAAAAATTAAAAAATCAAATTCAAATAAAATTTCAAAGGTCAAGAATCAAATAAAAAAAAAAAGAATCAAATATTAGAATTTCAGTTCTAAGGTGTAATTTAAAATCTTTTACCACCAAAAAGGGAAATTCAAAAATAAATCCTCATGGTAGGTAAAATTGTGATCACATGGCAAGTAAAATCTACTTGGTAGATAAAAACATATGAAAGTGAAATTAGTAGATGAAAAGTCAAAATTGGTGAGGTAGATGGAAATTACCACACAAAGATTTCAAGTCAAAAAATCCAAAAAACAAGATTCCAAATCAAAAATCAAAATTCAAGTAAAAAAAAAATCCAAAAATCAAGATTCCAAATCAAACATCAAAATTCAAGCCAAACAATTCAGAAAATAAAGATTCCAAATCAAGAACCAAAAGTTCAAGACCCAAATGATTAAGAACCAGGGGCTTAAACCCAATGGTCCAATCTCATTGACCTGGTCTTAGATTGCCTATCCCATTTCGAAAGAACCCGCCAGGAAGACCAGATAGCCCAACCCGGCTCGAAAGAACCCGCATGGAAGACCAGATAGCCCAGCCCGATTTGAAAGAACCTGCCTGGAAGACCAGATAGCCCAGCCTGGTTTGAAAGTACCCACCTGGAAGACCAGATAGCCCAACCAGGTTTGAAAGAACTTACTTGGAAAACCAGATAGCCCAACCCGATTTGAAAGGACCCATCAGAAAGACCAGATAGCCCAGCCCAGTTCAAAAGAACATACCTGGAAGACCAGATAGCCCAGTCTGATTCGAAAGAACCTGCCTGGAAGACCAGATAGACCAAACCGGTTCGAAAGAACTCACTTGGAAGACCAAACTCCCTGACTAGAACATGTGAAGCCCAGCTAAGGAAAATAAAAAAAATAAAATATTTTTACTTGTTGGAAGATTGGAAGAGCAATGAATTTCTCTCTTGTAACCATCGGTCCCAGATAGTCTAGATTGGTTCGAAAGACCCAGCCTAGAGATCAAATTCCCTGACATGGCACATGTGAAGCCTAGCAAAGGAAAATCCAAAAATCAAATACTAACATCTTTCGTAGGATTGGAAGAGCAATGAATTTCTCTCTTGAAACCATCTTTTGTAGGATTGGAAGAGCATGACCTGTGCCCCCACGGGCAGTGCCTGCACCCATGCACTGTTGCTTGTGTGCTGGCCAATAGGCCAGCCCATGCACGTGGCCAGTAGGCTAGCCCTTACACATTCATATGCTGGCTGCTGCCCATGCAAGTCTGTGCTCACTATCCATGCCCGTACCCCCTTTTCCAGCTGCTGCCCATGCACCCCCATGCCATGGTGCCGCATCATGCGTCGCACACCCACATGCCATTACCTGTGCACTATGCACCACCCACCTATGACATCGCTTGCATTGGCTACTCTCCTACACTGACCATGCCTCGTGCACTTCAGCCCAGTCCCACACACTGCTGTCAACGGTCAAGATTGGTATTACCCTGACCTTGTAGGTGAAGAAATCCCCCTTCGCCCACTCAAAGCCAAAAAAACCCATTTTTTGCTAGTATCTCTCTCTCCCAAACCACACCCCTCTTTACCCAGTGGACAAAAACTCTCCCCACCCATTTTACCTTTAAAACCCTCTTTTGCCCATTGGACAAAAGCCCCACCCCCTCACTTTAGGCTAGACCCCCCTTTCGTCCGTTGGATAAAGAGGTCCCCCCTCACCTATTGGCTGGAAAAACCTATATACCCCCCTCCTTTAGATTTCACACACCAGAATCCCCCTTCACTCTTTCATAGTAAAATTTTCCTCCCCTCCCCCTCTTGATTTTCTTCTGATCTTCGGAGCGATCTTCGTCAAGATCCGAAAATCATTCGGATCTTCAAAGTGTTCTTCAGGATCTTGAAGATCTTCAATCCAAATTCTTAGTTAGATCCAGTTTTTATTCAAATTTTTACCCTATCAACTTTCGATGGTAGGATAGTGGCCTACTATGGTGGTGACGGGTGATGGAGAATTAGGGTTCAATTCCAAAGAGGGAGCTTGAGAAATGGCTACCACATCCAAAGAAGGCAGTAGGTGCACAAATTACCCAATCCTGACACGAGAAGGTAGTGACAATAAATAACAATATCGGGCCATATGAGTCTGGCAATTGGAATGAGTACAATCTAAATCCCTTAACGAGGATCCATTAGAGGGTAAGTCTGGTGCCAGCAGCCACAGTAATTCTAACTCCAATAGCGTATATTTAAGTTGTTGCAGTGAAAAAGCTCGTAGTTGGACTTTGGGATGGGTCGATCAGTTTGCCTCATGGTGTGTACCGATCATATCATCCCTTCTATCGACGATGCACTCCTGGCCTTAATTGGCCGGGTTGTGCCTCCGGCACTATTACTTTGAAGAAATTAGAGTGCTCAAAGCAAGCCTACGCTCTAGATACATTAGCATGAGATAACATCATAGGATTTCGGTCCTACTGCATTGGCCTTCAGGATCGGAGTAATGATTAACAGGGACAGTCAGGGGCATTCGTATTTCATAGTTAGGAGTGAAATTCTTGGATTTATGAAAGACAAACCACTGCGAAAGCATTTACCAAAGATGTTTTCATTAATCAAGAATGAAAGTTGGGGGCTCAAAGACAATCAGATACTGTCCTAGTCTCAACCATAAATGATGTTGCTTTTAGGACTCCATCGGCACCTTCTGAGAAATCAAAGTTTTTGGTTTCTGGAGGGAGCATGGTCGCAAGGTTGAAACTTGAAGGAATTGATGGAATGAAACCACCAGGAGTGGAGCCTGCGGCTTAATTTGACTAAACACGGGGAAACTTACCAGGTCTAGACATAGTAAGGATTGACTGACTGAGAGCTCTTTCTTGATTTTATGGGTGGTGGTGCATGGCCATTCTTAGTTGGTGGAGCGATTTGTCAGGTTAATTCCATTAACGAATGAGACCTCAGCCTGCTAACTAGCTATGTGGAGGTGACCCTCCACGGCCAGCTTCTTAGAGGGACTATGGCCGTTTAGGCCACAAAAGTTTGAGGCAATAACAAGACTGTGATGCCCTTAGATGTTTTGGGCTGCACACACACTACACTGATGTATTCAACGAGTCTATAGCCTTAGCCGATGGGCCCAGGTAATCTTTGAAAATTTCATCATGATGGGGATAGATCATTGCAATAGTTAGTCTTCAACGAGGAATTCCTAGTAAGCACGAGTCATTAGCTCACGTTGACTACGTCCCTGCCCTTTGTACACACCACACGTCGCTCCTACCGATTGAATGGTCCGGTGAAGTGTTCGGATCGCGGTACCGTGGGTGGTTCACCGTCGTCGTCGTCGTGAGAAGTCAACTGAACCTTATCATTTAGAGGAAGGAGAAGTCGTAACAAGGTTTCCGTAGGATATCTCGATCCTAGATCTGAATCTTATCTTAACGACTCTAGGCAACGGATATCTCGGCTCTTGCATCGATGAAGAACATAGCAAAATGTGATACTTGGTGTGAATTACAGAATCCCATGAACCATCGAGTCTTTGAATGAAAGTTGCACCCTAGGCCATCGGTATGCTTGCTTGGGCATCACGCGTCATGTTGCCCCACCTCCTTTGCCCCTTGTGGTGGTGGTGCAAAGCAAAGATTGGCCCCCCATGTCTCTGTTTGAGGGGCGGTCGGCCCAAAGTCAAGGGCCCCTTATGTGGCAAGCATCGCGATGAGTGGTGGTTTGAGCCACTTTGCCATTGTTCGGATATCGTGTGTATGTTCTGCTCCCATTGGGCTCTGGTGACCCTGATTGCCATTCGATGGTATTTCAACTGTGACCCCAGGTCAGGCGAGGCTACCCGCTGAATTTAAGCATATCAATAAGTGGAGGAGAAGAAACTTATGAGGATTCCCTTAGTAACGGTGAGCGAACTGGAAGAGCCCAGCTTGAGAAACAGACGACTTTATCGTTCGAATTGTAGTCTGTAGAAGTGTCCTCAGTGATGGACCGGGCCTAGGTCCCCTAGAAGGGGGTGTTGAAGAGGGTGAGAGCCCCATTGTGTTTAGACCTTGTCACACCACGAAGCGCTATCGACAAGTCAGGTTGTTTGGGAATGCAGCCCCAATTGGGCGGTAAATTTCGTCCAAGGCTAAATATGGGCGAGAGATTGATAGCGAACAAGTACCGTGAGGGAAATATGAAAAGGACTTTGAAAAGAGAGTCAAAGAGTGCTTGGAATTGTCAGGAGGGAAGCGAATGGGGGCCGGTGATTCATCTCGATCGGATGTGGAACAGTGAATAGCTGGTCCGCTGCTCGACTCGGGGTGTGGACCGATGTAAATTGCGGTGGCATCCCAAGACTAGGTTGTCACATTATACCTGAGGAGATGTCATCACCACGATCATGGTAGGTAGCATGCACCTCGATGGCGTGCCTATTGACAACTGCATGCTTCGGGCATCGGCCTATCAGGCTCCCTATTCGACCCATTTTGAAACACGGCCCAAGTAGTCTGACATGTGTGCGAGTCAATGGGTGAATAAAACCAGTAAGGTGTAAGGAAGCTGACTGGTGGGATCCCCTTGTGGGTTGCACCTCTGACCGACCTTGATCTTTTGTGAAGGGTTTGAGTGAGAGCATACTTGTCGGGACCCGAAAGATGGTGAACTATGCCTGAGCAAGACGAAGCTAGAGGAAACTCTGGTGGAGGCTCACAGTGATGCTAATGTGCAAATCATTCATCTGACTTGGGTATAGGGATGAAAGACTAATCAAACCATCTAGTAGTTGGTTCCCTCTGAAGTTTCCCTCAGGATAGCTGGTGCCCGTGGGAAAGTTCTATCGGGTAAAGCCAATGATTAGAGGCATCGGGGGCACAATGCCCTCAACCTATTCTTAAACTTTAAATTGGTTGGATGGCATGGCTGCCTCATTGAGCTGCTCCATGGAATTGAGAGCTCCAAGTGGGTAATTTTTGGTAAGCAGAACTGGCGATGCGGGATCAACTAGAAGCCGGGTTACAGTGTTAGACTATGCACTAACCTAGAACCCACAAAGGGTGTTGGTCGATTAAGACAAAAGGATAGTGGTCATAGAAGTTAAAATTTGCTAAGGAGTGTGTAACAACTCACCTGCCTAATCAACTAGCCCCTCAAATGGATGGTACTGAAGTGCATAACCTATACTCGGCCGTCGGGGCAACTGCCAGGCCCTGATGAGTAGGAGGGTGCAGTGGTTGTCGTAAAACCTAGGGCGTGAGCCCGGGTAGAGCGGCTATCGGTGCAGATCTTGCTGGTAGTAGCAAATATTCAAATGAGAACTTTGAAGGCCAAAGAGGGGAAAGGTTCCATGTGAACGACACGTGAACGACACTTACACATGGGTTAGTCGATCCTAAGGGACGGGGGAAGCCCGTCAGAGAGCTTGTACACGTATGTGCTCTGAAAGGGAATCGGGTTAAAATTCTTGAACCGAGACGTGGCGGTTGATGGCAACATTAGGAAGTCCAGAGACGTCGGCAGGGGCCTCGGGATAAGTTATCTTTTCTGTTTAACAACCTTCCCACCCTGGAAATGGCTCAGTTGGGAGTAGGGTCCCGCGGCTGGAAGAGCACCACACGTCACGTGGTGTCTAGTGCACCCCAGGTGACCCTTAAAAATCTGGAGGATCGAGTGTCGACCGTGCCTGGTCGTACTCGTAGCTACATCAGGTCTCCAAGGTGAACAAACTCTGGTCGATGGAACAATGTAGGCAAGGGAAGTCAGAAAAATAGATCCGTTCAAGTTCGACCTTCCTATGTCCTCCAAAAATATGGCACAGGAAGCACTGTAGCTATTTCAGGTGGTTGTTTACGGTGGAAAAATGAGCCTAATGTGCTCTCTGTCACTTCCACTGGAAACAAGACTGATATTTTTGATGAAAATGCCTTGTTTCCGGTGATAGTACTGTCACCTAGTGGCAGTGTTTGTGCATTTTGGGGGTGGCCTGTGTGGGTCCCTCTCGATGTTTTTGATCGTACTGATGTATGATTCCCTTTGTGTCTAGGACAGTGACATGCACAAGCCCTGAAGCTGGAATTGAATTAATCGATCGGTGGCCATACTTGAACCCAAACACGATCGATCATAAAATAGGTGAGGGATGGATTGTGTTTATTTTGAAATGTTTATTATTTATTAAATTTCTCAAATGCATAGAATTATCTGTTTAATTGAAATTGTCATTTTACGATCATGATATGAATTGTATGGAATATATGATGGGATCTGATGTGGCCGAGGTGGTACCGATACCGTGATCACCGTATGTATGTTGGATGCATGTGTGTGTGTGAGATGGAATCTGACGTGGCCGAGGTGGTACCAGTGTTGTGATTGCTGTATGTATGATGCATTCATGCATTGATTATGTGCATTAGAGTTAGTTTCACAGGTTACACTTTGTGGCCAAGGTCTTGCTGGTATCGTGTACCCCGGGATTACATTTGGAAATGTATACGCTTCGTGGCCAAGGTCTTTTCAGTGTTGCGTAGTCCATACTCAATTGCTATTTGTATGCTAGATTAGGTAAATGGTCTCGGGTTTCACTTTGTGGCCAAGGTCTCACTGGTATCGTGTACATAGGACTGTATTTGGAGATGGATTACACTTTGTGGCCGAGGTCTCTCCGATTTCGTGTAATCCATACTAACTGTATCATTATGAAGGCATGTAGTATAGATGTGTTTAGGCATCACTACCTATGCTACGCACCCTTTCCAACAGGGTTGAGGTGTTGGATAACCCATTGTGGTATGTTTGATGAGCCTTTCCGAAGTGCCACTCCCGCGTTACGATGTGATTGTTGCTAGAGGCAGGAACCTGTCTGGCTTGGTCGATGTGTTACCAATGCCATGACTGCCAGGAGGGGGTTATCAGGGGTTTTCTGGGTGACCCATGGACCCATACGGGGACCGGCATGCTTCTAATCACAGCTAGGGTTTGTATCGTTGCGTAGTTGATGTCGTTTCTGGGATAAGGGATATAGCCTAATGCACTGTAGTAGCATTTACCAGACTTAGTTTGTATTGTTAAGTGGATAATAAATAAATGAACTGCATCACGAGCTTCATGGACTATGTGTTTAATTTTTGCAATCATGCATCATAAATTTCTACTACTATTGACTTACTTGGATGTGCTTGACCCACCCCTCACTGAGCGAGTTGAAAAGCTCACCCCATGTATACACCCCTTTTTAGATGATGATGCAGGTATTGTGGTGCGATGGTGGGAGATCCACTATCTTCTGGGTCAGAGTACGGTGTGTGCGACTGGTGGACGCCATAAGTAGAGGAGCATGACCTAGACTGTGCTTGCGACCACTGTGCTTATGCCGCACCGTGAGATTGTATATCATCTTTTGATACTTTTGGATATAGTTGTGAATTATATATTTTGAGATTATAGTATATGTCATAGATGAATGCAATAGAATAACTCGATTATTGCTATTATATTACTATTAGATATTTTTCCCATTTTATTTATAAATTCTACTACTATACTTTGATTCCGCTGCTTATATTGGTTTGTGTTGTGAGCTTGTGAATATGTTAAGGTATTGCTATCACAGATCCTGGTAGGTGGAAAGACAGGTACGTGTCTTACTCACACAACCAATATTTCTAATGGTAGATTGGGTCTACTTTAAGGTGGGGTGTGACAGTTGTGGTATCAAATCACGATGCTCTGCCTTAACTCACAGTCTCAGCCAAACCATGATTTTAGGGAAACTAGGATTAAATAAAAATCTCAAGACCAAAATAATAGCAATTACACATTAGGAGACAAGTATAGGTGTTAAAGTCGTTTCATTATAATCAAGAACTTGAATACATAGCTTACACATTTTATAAAATTAAAGTACAGAAAGTAGGAAATCCTAGCTAGCATAAGACTAGGAAATCAAACAACTGGAGCAAATGACATAATGTAAAAATTCAACTAAACCTAAAAACATAAAACTGAAATAAAAACATGAAAATGGAAATCCTAAAAGCTACAGTGGCAGACATGCCACTACTCTTGCTGCTGCTGTTGCTGCTATTGGTTCTGTTCTTGGCCCTGATCCTAGTTCGGACCATGCGTTCTTAGAGGAGGCACCAAGATACAAAGGTAGAAGACCTTCGCCTGCATCTGTGCCTCTAGGGAGGCCACTCTATTGTCCATAAGACAATAGGTCTTGTCCATGCTCTCGTGGTGGTTGTCCATACTCCTCATTAATGATATAGCGGTATCCAGATGGGCCATGACATCATTAAGACCATAGGGCCTTGCACCCCTAGTACTTTGGGATGTAGAAGTTGCCATCGAACTCATAGCCTAGGGATTAGGTGGTGGAGCCCCACCAACCCTAGCAGCTTCTCCTCCTGCCTCACTAGCATTGCCACCCTCTACCTCCATGGGCTACTGACCTTCTCCTAGAATAGGTGTCACCTCCCTCAGATCTATGGTCATCTTCATCAAAGAGTCATGGTTGAAGTCTGTGACCTCTTCACCCAAGCGTGCCTCACCCTCTAAGTCCACCACAGAGTGGCAGAAGATGTCAGTCAATATCCATCCATAGCATAGGTTCCCTACTCAATAATCCTGCCCTTCAGACCGAGTTACCATGGTCCATATTAGGAGGTAAGGTAGACATATCTACACCCCCATGTACACGCAGTGTGTCACATAGGCTTACAGGGTAGACACCTTGTTATAATGTCCAGAGGTGGGGAGGACATTCAGCTAAATCACATGGCAAACAACCTTGGGTGTGGTAAAGTAGTTGACTGAATGGTTCCATCCCTGGGCTTCCTTAGTCAGCATGTTATTAATCTCCTGGAAGGTATTGGGACTTTGAAATTCATATGCCGGAGTTCGAGGTGGGCAGTACACTAGATCACCTGCATTGCTGATCATCAAAATATTTTCTAGCTACCCCATGTCATAGGATATCTCCACCCCTTTCACATAGGAGGTGATCCGCATCTCTTCGGTACCCTGGTTCATGCATTCCATGTTGCAGTAGAATAGCCTGACCAGGGTCGGGGTAGTTGTATCGATTGGGTTTTAGGATGCGGTACCACCCGATCTCTTCAAACCATTGACGAAGACGAAATGTGTGGAAGTTCTTGGTCCTCACATAGACTCCTAGGTCAACATTACGGTGCTCAAAGAACTCCTAATGGGTTGAACAGAAGGAGAGCAACCACTTTATTTTAGGCTTCTTCTAATACTGCGAAAGTGCACAGATTAATTATGGTGATCTATTTCTAACTACCAACCTAACACAAATGCATCTAAAAGTGTCTTAGCCAACACATCTAGGGAAATTAGAATTGAAATTGCAATAAAAAGTGAACGACCTAACCATTCACATCTAGGAATTTAAATACTCAAACCGCACAATTAAAAAGCAAATAACTGAAATAAGAGTGCTAAAATAAAAATTACTAAAAAGGTAAATAAATAAAATAAAAAAGGGAAAAAAGCTAGAGAGATGCACACAAGTAGGTAGCTCTACTTATCCTGAGGGATGCACCATAAATAATATGAGCTTCCCTACTTGACCAGAGAGTACTCTTACAAGTGTTTTTCTACTCAACTTTAGGGGAATGGATGCAATATAAATAATTAAAATAAAAGGAAGGTTCCATAGCTAGAGAGGGGCAAAGCCAATGCATAACCTAGCCATGAACCTTGGGGGAAAGGGAGAGCAATAATGTAAAACTAAAAATTTAAAACCTAATTTAAGAATGAAAGGATAGTAAGAAGAGGGAATGAGAGGAGGTGAGAAGACTACTTGAACTTGAAAACTTGATTGAGATTTGAAATACTAACAGTACTAAAAACTAGATCTGGAATAAACCAAATCTGAAACTGCTAGTACTAGAGAAAACAAATCATAAAGAGAAAAACTGAACTTGAAAAGAAGTTCTCCACAACTTGTTCTTGTCATCTAAAACTAAGCCTAGAACTAGAAATTAAAATTATTACACCTTTGAATAACTTGAATAACATGAACCATAAAAATAAAAATAAAACATTGCATTCATTAAATAAAAACCAATTACAAAAGTGTTTAAGGTAAGAAAAACTAAGAAGAACTAGAACTAAAACTAGAAGGAAAGCACAACTAAAAATTTGAGAAACAGAGAGCAAGAGAGGGAACAACCCTTTAGGGTTTGGTGGACTCCATTTTATAGGGAATAGGGGAGAGAGGAGGACATCCAAGGGTGGATCCCCTTGGACGATTTGGATGAGGTGGATGGGAAGAGAGAAGAGAGAAAATAGGAAGTAGGGGATTTTTCTTATTTCTTGCCCTTTTTTCCAAATTTTTTTCTCTTTTGTGCGCAATCTCTTTGCTGAATTTTTGTGATACGGTGGAGGAGAGAGAAGAGAGAGAGAATCATAGGAGAGATCTCCCACCTCCTTGGCCGACCACTATTTTTTTCTTAAATTAATTGTGATGAGTAGGAGAGAGAAAATCTTCCAAAAATAAACTCCAAAAAAATGACAGCCAAAAGGTTCAAACTTGAGATCTCCTAATGAGCAAGGGATATTGCACACCACAACTCACCAACTACGCTAGGTAGTTGTTGTTACCAAAAATGAATCATCAATCACTCAAGGGGGGTCCATCGATCCTTGTTGGAATCTTAGAATATTCCTTATACCCCGGGGAAAACTACAGAAAGGCTGGTTCTGCATCTCGGTTCAGTTCTGGTCCATTATTCTTTTTCTGGCCCAAAAAGAATAATCACTTGTACGGGTGACCAAATAGATGTGTACTTTTAATTGAACACATCCATCTTGCTCAGAATTTCGTCCTCTTGTAACCATGAAAAGAAATATACGTGTAAAATTTGAGATATAACGCTCGATAGTCCTTAAGGCCTTAAAAATATAAAACTTGTCAAAAGAGAGTAAAACACAAGGTAGCACCATTCTAAATATGTAAAATGCATGCTTTACTGCCTCAGATTTCACACATAAATGTGCTCATCAGAATTCCCCCACACTTAGACTTTGCTAGTCTTCAAGCAAAACAAAAAGAAAAAGAATAAAAAGCAAAAACCTAACTCACTTTCGTAGGAAGCACGGTTGCACTTAGCATGTGCAACAAGCCTTTAAACTCCTACATCATCCTTCGTGGATGAGCTATGTCTCATGGGTGTTTATAGTGAATATACACCCAAAATTCAAAAGAAAACAAAATCCCAACCTTGGCTAAAGTTAAGGGTCATACCAATCCATATCAAAGATATTTCCTCTCACACTTTATCTAGGGACACCCACGCTTGAATTTTTATTACCCCATATCGATTTCAGGCACAAGCATATTTCTTTAAATTGGAACTCATATTGTCTCTTCCAAAACATCCTTATCTTAATGCAAGACCACTTCTGAAGTAATAGGGAACCAAAGAGTAAGGCGTTGGAGTGTTTTTTACCAAACATGTTACCAAGGCATTGATGACATTTACACATACTTTTCTGCTGTGTGATTTTCTCTCTCTCTCTCTCTCTCTCTCTCTCTCTCTCTCTCTCTTTTCTTAATAAACTCTATGCTACTCCACTACTATTGGGTTGAGTGACATGGTAGAGCAAATGCCAGACACCCAAGTTACTATGTAGCTTCATTTTTTTTGCATATGCCCACATAGATAGCAATGCCAGAGTTCTTTCAAAAATTTCTTCCCTAAGAATTTTGATCAAGACACCATGCTTCCTGAGGCACAATGCCCTCTAGTTCTAAGGAAATCAACTCTACTTTTCATTTATATCACTTTCCACACTTCATTTAAAATTTTGTATTTATCAACTCATGCCAATCTAAAAAGAAAGTCTCAACTCCAAATCAAGAGTACAAAGAACCCACATACTTACACATGATTCAGCACCGTAAAACAAGGGTTTCTTATTTTTCAAAAGAGAGTCTCATCTCAAGACACATGCTTGTTTCTTTTTTCTCAATAGGTTTTTTATGTGTTCAAGATGGGTACCTTAATAAAAAAAATTTACATTCATATATCAAGCAACCGAATGATATGATCATTAACCAAAAGCCAAAGTAGGATTTCATTCTTAGTCAACTCAAAAAAAAAAAAAAAAAAAAAAAAGCAAAGGAAAAAAAAATAAAAACAAAAAACAAAAGAAACTGATTTTCCTCCCCCACACTTAATTTATGCAATGTCCTCAATGCATGGAAAGAACTAAAAGCAAAGACAATGTAAGGAGGTCATACCTGGGTAAAAGTTAGTCATTAGTGTAAAGAGGTTCATGGAGATCTATGACCTCTTCACTAGCAGAAAATGATAACTCAATGAAGGGCTTCAACTTATGGGTGATCCCAAATTTTTTCATGAGGGCCTCAAATGATCTATTGCAAAAATGCTTGCCCCTGTCAAAAATGTAATAAATGATCCCATTATCCATCCACTTTAGAATTTCTTTTTGAATAGCTTCCTTCATCACTGGTTTAGCTCTCCTCTGGGGTTCCGTTGAAGGTTTGGACCCCTCAATGTGGTGAATATGATGTTGAACAATAGAAGGGCTAATTCCTTTAATGTCAATCATGGTCTAACCTAAGGCTTCCTTATTGTCTTTTAACACTTTAGGTAATTCCTCTTCCTGGCTAGAAGTCAAATATGAAGAAATTATTACTAGAAGAGTCTGGTCAGGCCCTAGGAAAGCATACCTCAAATTAAATGGCAACTGCTTAAGATCTAGCTTAGGGGGCTCAACTATAGATGGTTTGGGAATGGAATTGGAAAGGGGTCCTAAGGGCTCCACAGGTGTGTGAAGACTTAAGTCTTCAGAAAAGAAAGTTTCACTATCATCTTCCAACTCATCCATACACTCTTGAAATTCTAAATCAAAATCAATATCAAAATTGTTAATTAAATCATCAGAAAAATCTAGAAAATCCTTAAGCATATTGATCTCTTCTTCCATATGGGGTTGCTTACCTATCATAAACATGTTAAACTCAACAGTTTGGTTACCAAAAGATAACCATAGGAAACCATTCCGACAATTGATTAATGCATTACTAGTAGCCAGGAATGGTCTTCCTAGAATTATGGGGATCTCATCCTTTGTTGAGAAGGGCTTGGTGTCACACCCCATTTCCAGTAGACCCAAATTATCATTAGGAATACTGGCAGTGTGAGTAAGACACATACCTGTCTTACAAACCTACCAGGATCTCTGATAATAGTACCTTAACATTTTACAATCTCACATCACAAACCAGCTAAAAGCAGCGGAATCATCAGAAATAAATGGGGAAATTATCTAGGGATAAAATATTATCCATAATTGAGTTATGCTATTAAAATCATCCATGACTTATAACTATTAAGTTTAAAAGTATACCATCTACAAGCTTGGATCAAAATCACCAAAAATACGCCAAATACCTTATGGTGCCGCGTATGCACATAAATCACAAGCACAGTCCTAGCCATGCTCCTCCATTTTCGGCATCCACTAGTCACTCACTCAGTACTCGGGTCTGGAGGAAAGAGAATCACTAGCCATGGGCACAATTGTACCTGCATCATCATCTAAAAAGTGTGTATACGTGGGGTGAGCTTTCCAACTCGCTCAGTGAGGAGTGGGGTTCAAGCACATCCAAGCAAGACAATTGCAGTAATAATTTATGATGCATGATAACAGAAATTAAACACAAAGTCCATAATGCTCATGATGCAATTCATTTATTTTATTATCCACCTAACAATACAACTAAGTCTGGTACCTGCTACTACAACACATTAGGCTGTATCCCTCATCTTGGAACCGCCATCGACTATGCAGGGATATAAACCCTAGCCATGAATAGAAGCCTACCGATCCCCATATGTTTCCATGGGTCACCCAGTAATCCCCTAATAACCCCTCCTGACTGTCATGGCACCGGTACCAATCATCGACAACGCCTGACAAGTTCTCACCTCTGATAACAATCACATTGTACCGTGAGTGTGACATTCCGGAAAGGCACATTGAACATACCACAATGGGTTATCCAACACCTTTACCCCTGTTGGAAAGGGTTTGTAGCATAAGGAGTGATACCGAACCACATATATGCTACATGCCTTCATAATGATACCGTTAGTATGAATTACACGATACCGACAAGTCCTCGACCAAAAAGTGTAATCCATCTTCAAATACAGTCCCGGGTACACAATAATGGTAACACCTCAGCCACAAAGTGAAACCTGAGACCGTTTACCTAATCTAGCATGCATATAACAATTGAGTATAGACTATACAACACCGGTACCAATCATCGGCCATGAAGCTATCCATTTCAAATGTAGTCCCAGAGCACACTATATCGATAACACATCAGTCACAAAGTGTAATCCGTGACTACAACTAACTCTAACGCACATAATCAATGCATGAATGCAATAAGCATACGATAATCACGACACTGGTACCACCTCGGCCATGCCAGATTCTGTCTTATACATACAACCAAACACATGGCGATCACGGTACCGGTACCACCTTGGCCATACTGGATCCTGCCATACATCTCCATAACAATTCATATCATAATCATAAATATAACATGTGATAGAACATCATCATCATGTGAACAATATAATTAAATATGTAAATCTACACATATGAGCAGTACTATAATAATAAAACTATCCCAAAATAAAGCAACCATGCCTCACCTTGTTGATCTTTGCTTGTGTTAGGGTTCGGATAAGGCCACCAGTCAATCCACTCAGTTTCGGTCTCAGGGCTTATGCGTGTCACTATCCTAGACATAAGGGCAATCGTACATCAGTACGTGTTGAAAAGATCGGGAGAGACCCACTTGGGGCACTCCCAAAAGGTACAGACAAGGTTTCCCAGTGACAGTAATGTCATCGAAAACACCCACCGAAAATAGGGTATTTCCATCAAAAATATCAGTGTTATTTCTGGTGGTGGTGATAGAGAGATCATTAAGCTCTGTGGTTCACTGGAAACAAACCACCGAAAGTAGGCCCATTGGATCTAGTGGCTTGCTTCTGGTGGTAGTACAAACTGTCCACTCCAATTGGGGCTTTTCGACTTGGGCCCGATCATTAGGATTTATTCCATGGAGTTTGTAGGGAATGGTCCTAGCCTTATTCTAAGCCAATAAAATCCCGCTTCCACTAGCCATTTGGCAGATACATCGATTGAACTATCAAAACCCTAGTTGGTCATTTGGCAATACTTGTTGTTGGAGCTCACCAGGCTTGCTTTGAGCTTGGTAATAGGACTAGGAGGGTAGAATACGCATTCTACGACCTCAACATGGTTTATACACTAAGATTCCATGCAAACCTAGCTTAATCTAGGTCAAAATGAATAAGGAGAGTTGTATGGGAGGTTGTACTCACCTCTGGCAGGGATTTCTGACAACGATGCAGCAGCCAGGATCAAGGTAAACTCTTCCCTCCTTCTTCTTCTACTTCCTCTTCTTCTTCTTCTCCTTCTTCTCTCCTTTCTTCTCCCACATTTGTACACAATGGGAAATGACAAAATGAATTCCTCATTTCTAACTTATAAGTTAAGTTAGGCCTTAGGGTCCATTTGGTTGAACGTTATTCGGATCGATCGGGTTAATACGACTTTCAGAGTCCAAGAACTAACTACTTAGGTCCACAATATGCTCACATCATGAGGAAGACGTGGAGGATGATTTGGGATCATCTGAGACTGTCTACAATGCAAGTGGTGGGGCCCACGGGCATCGAAACCTTGATAGCAGCATGTTGGCTCACAAAAAATATTCACCGGATTCAGGCCCAGGCTGTTTCTGGTGGCTTATTTCCGATGGTCAAGATAGCTTACTGTCTTGACTGCTTGCTGTCCTACAGCTGGTCTCGCACAGGTGGTTGCCCTCAGCCATGCTCGTGGTCTTTTGGCAACTTTGATACGTGCTGGGATTTATGTGTGAGAAGTTAGGTCACTTACCGTCTAGGATTAGAAGGTACGAAGCCCCTCTAGTTAGATTGGCATACGATGCATGAATAGTTGGGGTCATCTCTCCCCCTTTGACAATAGGCAGTCATGAGCCAAAACCCAGCTATGCTTCTGATCTCTGATCCGAGACCTGGCATAATAGTTCAAATTAGACCGAGTCAGGGCATGGGTGTAACAGTCCCCCCACCTTACAAGAATTTTGTCCTCAAAATTGAACATACCTTGCAAATCAAACAATCCAAGATACTGCTTCATCATCTCATCTTCCTGCTCCCAAGATGTTTCCTACTCAGGGTGATTCATCCATTTCACCTTGACGAAGGAAAAGGTGCGATTGCGGAGAACATATTCTTTCTAATCAATAATCTTCTTTGGATACTCCACATATGTAAAATCCTCGTCCAACTCACGGGGTATGTAAGTTAATACGTGAGTGGGGCTGGGGATGTACTTCCTTAAGATAGATACATGGAAGACGTCATGTGTACCCTCCAACTCTGGTGGTAAAGCTATCCGATAAGCTACCAGTTCGATCCTTTCTAGTACATCGTACAGTCCCATAAACCTCCGACTAAGCTTTCCCTTCTTCCCAAACCGCATCAACCCTTTAACTGGGGAGATCCGTAAGAACACCTTGTCTCCAACTCCAAATTCCAGATGCTTTCTCTTGACATCTGCATTGCTCTTCTGCCTGGACTGAGCTGCCTTGATCCTCTCTCTAATCACATTCACCTTCTCACTAGTAGCCTGTTTCAAGTCTAGACCCAAAATATGCCATTCACCAACCTCATCCCAATAGAGTGGAGTCTAGCACTTTCTTCCATACTGTGCCTCAAATGGGGACATTCCAATGTTGGCTTGATAACTGTTGTTGTAGAGTACTCAATAAGGAAAATGTGCTCATCCCAACTGTAACTCATATCTAAGCCACATACTTGAAGTAGGTCCCCTAATGTCTGGATAGTCCTTTCTGGCTGACCATTAGTCTGAGGGCTAAAATTTAACTGTCTACCTATAGCTTTCTGCACACAAGTCCAGAACTTAGAAGTGAACCTAGGATCTCAATCAGAGATAATGCCGATTGGTAGACCATGTAGTTTGATGATGTTGTCGACATATAGCTTTGCCAACTTATCCATAGAAAATGTGCTTTTGATTGGGATAAAGTGAGCTACCTTCGTTAAGAGGTCCACAACTACCCAAATGGCATCCATGCCCTTCTGTGTGTGGGATAGGCATGTGACGAAGTCCATGGTAATATTTTCCCATTTCCACTTCGAAATAGGTAGGGACTGTTATAACCCATAGGGCCTTTGTCTCTCAGTCTTGACTTGTTGGCATATTAGGCATCTAGACACATGCATGACCACATCCTTCTTCATTTCTTTCCACCAGTAGGAGCCTTTGAGGTCCTTGTACATTTTAGTGCTACCGGGGTGAATGGAGTATGGAGAGTTATGTGCCTCTCTTAAAACTGTGTTTCTCAATTAACCATCACTAGGCACACACAACCTCCCTTTGAAATTGAGAACCCACTTTCAATTATAGAGAAATTCGGGTCCTTTTGGGTTCCTTCCTGGCATTCTGTTGTCAGCTTCTGCAACTCTGCATCAATAACCTCAGCTATAGTGATCCTATCCACTAGACTAAGTTGTACCACTAATGCCGATAGTGATAAAGTGACACCTTCCACTAATAGCTCTAAGTATAGCTTCCTGGCCTCTTCTATGAGATGCTCATTGGTGGTCAGTGATGTAAGAGTCAGTGACTGGGATTTTTGACTAAGTGCATCAGCTACCACATTGGCCTTTCCTGGGTGATAGTGGATAGTAGAGTCATAATCCTTCATCAGTTCTAACCAATGCCTCTGTCTCATGTTAAGCTCCTTTTGGGTGAAGAAGTACTTGAGGCTCTTATGTTCACTGAAGATCTCACTCCTCTCGCCATACAGGTAGTGTCTTCAGATTTTTAGTGCAAAAATCATAGCTGTCTACTCCAAATCATGGGTGGGGTAGTTCTTTTCATAAGCTTTCAACTGGCGGGATGCACAAGCAATGACTTTCCCATGCTGCACCAATACACAACCCAATCCCAAATTGGAGGCATCACTATACACAACCATGCCACCTGTACCGGTCGAAATAGTCAAAACTGGAGCTAATACCAGCCTTTGCCTTAGTTCCTTGATGCTCTTTTCACAAGCATCAGACCACTCAAATTTCACACCCTTTCGTGTGAGTCGGGTCATTGGAGTAGCAATGCGGGAGAAGTTCTTGATAAACCTCATGTAGTATCCAGCCAATCCCATAAAACTATGTATGTTTGCTACACTCTTGGGAGTCTCCTTCTCTAGAACTGCCTTCACTTTGCCCGAGTCAGCCTTTATACCCTTGTTTGAAACAATGTGGCCTAGGAATGCCACCTATGATAACCAAAACTCGCACTTGCTGAATTTGGCATAGAGTTGTTTCTTTCTCAGGCGTTGTAATACCAACCTCAGGTGAACTGCATGTTCCTCTGCACTCTTGGAGTAAACCAAGATGTCATCAATGAATACAATCACAAACTTATCCAAGACATCCTAGAATGCCTGGTTCATCAAGTCCATAAATACAGTCGGTGCATTGGTCAACGCAAATGACATCACCAAGAACTCATAATGTCCATACCTTGATCTGAAGGCTATCTTACTGACATCACTATCCTTGATCCTGAGCTGGTGGTAGCCTGATCTAAGGTCGATCTTGTAGAATACCTTGGCACCTTGCAACTGATCAAATAGATCATCTATCCTTAGCAAAGGATACCGGTTCTTGATGGTTAGCTTATTAAGCTCTCAGTAATCAATGCACAATCTCATATTCCCGTCTTTCTTCTTAACGAAAAGTACCAGTGCTCCACATGGAGACACACTAGGTCTAATGAATCCTTTCTTCAGAAGGTCTTGAAGTTGCAAACTCAATTCCTTCAACTCTGTGGGGGCCATGTGGTAAGGAGCCTTTGACTCTAATGCCAAGCCGGGGAGTAGGTCTATAGCAAGCTTTGTCTCTCAATCCGAGGGCCAACTTGTTAAGTTATCCAAAAATACATCAAAAAATTCCCTTACCACATCTAGCTTGGTCAATGGCCCAATATCTATCTTAGTATCCATCATAGATGCTAAGTAGCCTTGACATTCCTTATCAAGTAGCTTCTTCATCTGCAGTGCGGATATAATAACCTTCTTGGGTTTCTTGGACTTATCCCCTTGGAACACAAACTTATCATCATCACGAGGTCTAAAAATGATAGTCTTCTTTGCAGATAGCACACTAGCTCTGTATGCAGACAACCAGTCCATTCCTACAATCATGTCGAAGTCGATCATATCCAACTCGATCAAGTGAGCTTTCAACTCTTGTTCACCGATGGTCATTGGACAAGGCTCATACACATAGTTTAGACCTACTACACTTCCTGTAGGGGTGCTCATAGCCAAATATTAAGTCAGTCCCTTAGGTGGAATTCTCATCTTCTTAGTAAATGCCGGTGATACAAACTAATGCGAGGCTCTTGAGTCAAATAACTCATGTGCAAGCAATAATGATATCAATAATGTACCTGTCACTACATCGGGTAGAGCCTCAGCATCTTCTGTGGTCATAGCAAATACTCTGCCCTGTGGTCTTTGGCCCTGTGGGGGTTATGCTGGTCTGGGTGCTACATAGGTCTGCTGGGGCCTAGGTGGCATTGTGTATGGTTCATCACCTAGCCTCCAGTGGGGGCATGTCCTTGCCATATGGCCAACTGATCACAATGAAAGCACCTCAGGCTCAATCCCGTGGAATGAGATAAAGCACTAGATCGAGAGGATTAGGAAATTTGACTAGCTTCAAACTTCTTGAATTACCCCAGAGTTGGGTTGATATAAGGCACTCGAAAGGGCTTGCTACCTCCCCTGGAATTAGTAGACCCCATTGGTCTCTTTCCCGCTCCTTGTTGGTTCGAGAAATTATCTTTATGCCGGTCTTTAATAGATTTAGCCACTTGGACTACCTCAACATAGGCCTACAGTTTCAACCCAACTATGGTTGACCCAATACCTGGCCTCAATCCTTTCTCATAATTTTTGGCCTTATCCCTATCTCCTCGGAGATGTTCAGGAGCAAAGTGAAATAGGTTCTCGAAACGTTGTTGGTATTCCAACATAGATCGGGAATCTTACACCAATTGAGAGAACTTACTCTCTCTCCTATCCCAGAAGCTTTTGAGAAAATAAGTCTCAAAGAGGGCCCCTTTGAAGTCTTCCCAAGTAGGATTTGGGTTATTAGCCCTCAGAATATGCTCAGTAGCACTCCAATCATTAGCCTCATTTTGTAGCTGATTGCCAGCACACAAAATCTTCTGCTCTTCGGTGCAGCCTATTAGCCTGAACACCTTTTCCATACCACCAATCCATCTTGATGGGTACAACGGATCTTAGCCCACCTTGGAGAAACATGGGGTTCTAAGCCATTGGAATTTCTCCATCATCTTTGTCAAGTCTGTCCAGCCCTCTACATGGGCCTAGGCTTAATCCGACATCGGTTTTTGCACCAACCCATGCACATTTTGCTGCCCTTGTCCATGCACTTGTACCCCACTAGATGTTTGAAGGGTAACCGATCTAGTGGGTATTGGAATGGGTGCCGATGGAGTAAGAGGTGCGGGCAGTGCACTACGGGCTTCCATTGCTGCTTGGATCCTAATATCGATCTCGGTCATAAATTGGTTTTGCCTTTCCTCAACTCCCCGCATCATGTTATCCATAATGGAGGCCTCATCATGTGCAGTAAGTACTAACAGAGTAGGGGTGCATTGCGGGGTCTACCCCTATTCCATGTAGGGGAAGCAGGAGGTGATGGGGGTGACTGGGATCGGAATCGAGTGTTCCGGTGTAACATGACTCCTATGGAGGAATCCGGTTAGTTCACATGCATATACAAGGTTGCATGTAATTGGAACACACGCGTACATAGTGGGTCCCACACATATACAATAGGCAAAATTAAGGTTAGGGCATGCATAAGTGGGTCCACATATATTTGGATCCGATCGCATGCGTATAACGAAGGGGGCACCCTATTAAAGCAATAAAATAAAAATCAGATTTGGAAAATGAAAATAATTTATTTCCAAAATAATCCATCAGAAACAGGGGGTTTTTCACCAAAAATATGGTTTAGTTCACTGGAAATATCAGTGTTATTTCCCGTGAACAAAATAGAGAGCTAACTGGGACTTTTCAACTCACTGGAAACATGCACCGGAAGCAGGTCCAGTGGATCCGATGGCTTGTTTCCAGTGGTTCCAAAACGGCTATAAATAGACTCGGGTTTTGGTTTTATTGTACAAAACCCTAATCTAACTTGTGGAAAAGGTGTGGAAATGGCCAAGGAGAGTCTTTCAACACATTCCCCACTTTCCTCTTACTATTTTGAGATCGATTGGTGCCACTTACGCACCAAAGGTATGTTTCTCCTCTCTTTAACCTAATTTTGATATTTTCTTCTCTATAAGCTTTACTTTCAGCCATTGAATTAGGTTCTCACTCTTGAATCCTTAGGAATCATCTTACAACAATGTCTAGACATCGTGTACATACCTGTCATGCCGTTGAACAAGAGGAGCAAGCCGCTGCCGCTCAGGTCAACCCAATCTAGTTCTGCTTTATGGCTGAGCGAGATCATTGGGAACTCTTTGAGCGCCGCAACATGGAACCAAGAATTTATGTGAGGACAAGAGACTTCCATGCATTCCGTCTCCATCAACACTTTGAGGCTATTGGGTGGTATTGTACCTTGAAACCTAGTAAGTACTACTACCCAACACTGGTTAGTGTGTTATATTCCAACTTGTAAAGCATGAACCAAGGTACTGAAGAGATGTAGATCACCTCCTATATGAAGGGGTTGAGATCTCCTTTGACATGGGGTAGTTGGCCAACATTCTGATGGTTGACAATGCCAATGACCTGGTGTATTTTCCACCTCGAACTCCAGCTTATGACTTCCAGAGTCTCGATACCTTTCAGGAGATAAATGACATGTTGACTAAGGAGGCTAGGGGATGGGATCGCACAGTTAACTACTTTTCCACTCCAAAAGTTATCTATCGTGCGGTCTAGTTGAACGTTCTCTCCACCTATGGGCACTACGATGAGGTATCCGCATTGCATGCCTATGTGACTTACTGCGTGTACATGGGGGCATAGATATGTCTTCCCTACCTTCTGATGTGGAGCATGGTAATTCATTCCGAGGGACAAGATCGCTGAGTTGGGAACCTATGCTATGGGAGGATATTGACAGACATCTTCCTTCATTTTGGTGTGGATTTGGAGGGCGAGGCATGCTTGGGCAAGGAGGTCATAGATTTCATCCAAGACTCTCTAAGGAAGATGACCCCAAACATGAGAGATGTGACACCTGTTCCAGAGGTGGGTGAGCAGCCTATGGGGGTAGAGGGTTGCAGTGCCGGTGATGTTGGTGGAGGCATCGACAGAGGTGCTGGTGGTATAGGGAGAGGAGCTGCTGGGGTTGGTGGTGTCCCACCACCTGACCCCCAGCCTATGGGTTCTATGGCTAATTCTACATCTCGGGGCACTAAGGGTGTGAGGCCTTACGGTCTCAATGATGTTATGGCCTGTCTGGACACAACCACATCACTAATGAGGAGCATAGATGGCCGCCTCGAGAGCATAGACAGAACCTATTGTCTTATAGACAATATAGTGGCCTCCCTAGAGGAACAGATGTAGGTGATGGTCTTCCATCTTGGTATTCCAGTGCCTCCTTTAGGAACTCATGGTCCGAACCAAACTCAGGCCCAAGAATAGAACCAGCAGTAGTAGCAGCAAGAGTATGGGGATGTTTGCCACTATAGTTTTTTAGGATTTCCCTTCATGCTTTATTTGAGTTTGATGTTTTAGGTTTTAGTTGAACTTTTTACTTTTTGTCATTTGCTTCAGTTGTTTAATTTCCTAGACTTAGGCTAGTTAGGATTTCCTGCTTTCAATATTTTATTTTCTTATGAAAAGTGTAAGTTGTGTATTCAAGTTCTCTATTATAATGAAATGGATTTAACACCTATGCTTGTCTCCTAATTATGCAATTCTATTATTGTTGTCTTGAGATTTTTTTTTTTATTTATATTCTAATTTTCCCAAGTCATGGTTTGGTTGATATTGTGAGTTAAGGCAGAGCTTCACGCTCTGCTACCATAGCTGTTGCACCCCATTTCCAGTAGACCCAACTTATCATTAGGAATACCGATGGTGTGAGTAAGACACGTACCTATCTTACAAACCTACTAGGATCTCTGATAGAAGTACCTTAAAATCTCACAATCTCACATCATAATGCACCACCTGCACCTCCTACTCCATCGATACCCATTCTGATACCCACCGGATCGGCTACCCTTCAAACATCAGGTGGGGCATAAGTACATGGGAATGAGCAGCAAAATGTACATGGGCATGTACAAGAACTGGCACTAGGACAAGCCCAGGCACACATAGAGGGCTGAACTGACCTAACAAAGATGATGGAGAAATTTTAGTGGCTTAGGCCCCTATGTTTCTCCAAGGTGGGCAAAGATTCGTTGTATCCATCAAGATCGATTGGTGGCATGGAAAAGGTGTTTAGGCTAATGGGCTACACCGAGGAGCAGAAAATGTTATGTGTGGGATATCAATTGCAAAATGAGGCTGATGATTGGTGGAGTGCTACTGAGCCCATTCTGAGGGCAAGTAACCCAAACCCTACTTGGGTAGACTTCAAAGGGGCCTTCTTTGAGAATTAGTTTCTGAAAAGCTTCTAGGATAGGAGAGAGAGTGAGTTCTCTCAATTGGTGTAAGGGTCCTGGTTTGTGCTCGAGTATCAACAACATTTTGAGGAGCTATTCCATTTTGCTCCTGAGCATCTTAGAGGTGACAGGGCTAAAGCTAAGAAGTTTGTGAAAGGGTTGAGGTCAGGAATTGGGTCAACCATTGTTGGGTTGAAATTGTAAACTTATGCCAAGTTGGTCCAAGTGGCTAAGTCTATTGAAGACCGGCATGGAGATAATTTCTTGGCCCAGCAGGGAACAGGAAGAGGCCTATGGGGTCTTCTAACTCTAGGGGAGGTAGCAAACCCTTTTGAGTGCCTTATATTAACCCAACTCCAGTGCAATTCAGAAAGCCCAAAGCTAGTCAGACTTCCCAATCTTCCCATTTTAGTGCTGTATCTCAGTCTGTGGGATCAAGCCCAAGGTATTTTCATTGTGAACAGTTGGGCCACCTAGCGAGGACATGCCCCCATCAGAGGCCAGGTGATGCACCATACACTATGCCACCTAGGCCCCAGCAGACATATGTAGCACTTAGACCAGCACAGCCCCCACAGGGCCAGAGACCACAAGGAAGGGTGTTTGCCATGATCGCGGAGGATGCAGAGGCTGCACCCAGTGTAGTGATAAGTACATTATTGATATCATTATTTCCTGCACATGTGTTATTTGACTCAGGAGCCTCGCATTCATTTGTGTCACCAGTATTAGCAAAGAAAATGAGAATACCACCCAAAGGATTGAGACAATGTTTGGCAGTGAGTACCCCTACAGGGAGTGTAGTAGGTCTGAGCTATGTATATGAGCCTTGTCCAGTGACCATAGGTGGACGTGAGTTGAATGCTCACTTGATCGAGTTGGATATGACCGACTTCGACATGATTCTAGGAATGGACTGGTTATCCTTATACAGAGCCAATGTGCTATGTGCAAAGAAGACGATCATTTTTAGATCTCGTGATGAAGTTATGTTTGTCTTTCAAGGGGATAAGCCCAAGAAACCCAAGAAGGTTATTATATAAGCACTCCAGATAAAGAAGCTACTAGATAAAGGGTGTCAAGGCTACTTAGCATTTGTGATGGATACTGAGATAGAGATTAGGCCATTGACTGAGCTAAATGTGGTGAGGGAATTTCTTGATGTATTTTTGGATGACTTGATAGGTTTGCCCCCAGACCGAGAAACAGAGTTTGCTATAGATTTACTCCCAGGTTCGGTACCAGTGTCAAAAGCCTCTTACTGCATGGCCCCCACAGAGTTGAAGGAATTACAAGTGTAACTCCAGGATCTTTTGAAGAAGGGATTCATTAGACCTAGAGTGTCTCCATGGGGAGCACCAGTATTGTTCATCAAGAAGAAGGACAGAAGGATGAGGTTGTGCATTGATTATCGGGAGCTTAACAAGCTAACCATCAAGAACTGGTATTCTTTGCCAAGAATAGATGACTTGTTTGATCAGTTATAGGGTGCCAAGGTGTTCTCCGAGATTGACCTTAGATTGGGCTATCACTAGCTCAGGATCAAGGATAGTGATGTTAGCAAGACGGCCTTCAGATCAAGGTATAGACATTATAACTTCTTGGTGATGTCATTTGGGTTGACCAATGCACCGAATGCATTTATGGATTTGATGAACCGGGAATTCCAGGATATCTTAGATAAGTTTGTGATTGTATTCATCGATGACACTTTGGTTTAATCTAAGAGTGTAGAGGAACATGCTGTTCACCTGAGGTTAGTAATGCAACATTTGAGAGAGAAGCAACTCTATGCTAAGTCTAGCAAGTGCGAGTTCTGGCTATCACAAGTGGCATTCCTAGGCCACATTGTTTTAGACAAGGGCATAGAGGTTGACTCAGGAATGGTGAAGGCAATCCTAAAATGGGAGTCTCCCAAGAGTGTAGCAGACATTCATAGTTTTCTAGGATTGGACAGATACTACAGGAGGTTTATTGAGAACTTCTCCCGCATTGCTACCTCAATGACTCGACTCATATGGAAGGATGTGAAATTTGAGTGGTCTGACGCTTATGAAAAGAGCTTCAAGGAGCTAAGGCAAAGATTGGTATCAACTCCAATTTTGACTATTCCAACTGGTACAGGTGGTATGGTTGTGTATAGTGATGCCTCCAAACTAGGATTGGGTTGTGTATTGATGCAGCATGGGAAAGTCATTGCTTATGGATCCCACCAGTTGAAGGATTATGAAAAGAACTACCCCACCCATGATTTGGAGTTAACAACTGTGATTTTTGCACTGAAAATTTGGAGACACTACCTGTATGGTGAGAAGAGTGAGATCTACAGTGACCATAAGAGCCTCAAGTACTTCTTCACCTAGAAGGAGCTCAACATGAGACAGAGGCATTGGTTGGAGTTGATGAAGGACTATGACTGTGCTATCCACTATCACCCAGGGAAGGCCAATGTGGTAGCTAATGTACTTAGTCAGAAATCCCAGTTACTAACTCTTGCATCACTGACCACCAATTAGCATCTAATAAAGGAGGCCAGGAAACTGGATATGGAGCTACTAGTGGAAGGTGTCACCTTGTCACTATCGGCATTGGTGGTACAACCTATTCTGGTGGATAGGATCACTGTAGCTTTGGATATTGATGCAGAGCTACAAAAGCTTATGACAGAATGCAAGGAAGGAACCCCAAAAGACTCGGATTTCTTTGTAATTGAAAGCGGGATTCTCAAGTTCAAAGAGAGGTTATGTGTGCCTGGTGATAGTGAATTGAGAGACACAGTTTTGAGAGAGGCACACAGCTCTCCATACTCCATTTACCCCAGTAGCACTAAAATGTACAAGGACCTCAAGGGCTCCTACTAGTCGAAGGGAATGATGTGGCCACACATGTGTCTAGATGCCTCACATGCCAGCAAGTCAAGACTGAAAGACGAAGGCCCCATGGTTTATTATAGTCACTACCTATTTCAGAGTGAAAATGGGAGAATATTACCATGGACTTCATCACAGGCTTACCCTGCACTCAGAGGGGTATAGATGCCATTTGGGTAGTTGTGGACCGCTTAACCAAGGTAGCTCACTTTATCCAAATCAAGGTCACATTTTCTATAGATAAGTTGGCCAAGTTGTATATTGACAACATCATCTGGTTGCATGGTGTAATGGTTAGCATTATCTCTGATTGAGATCCTAGATTCAGTTCCAAGTTCTGGACATGTGTACAGAAGGCTATGGGCACACAGCTGAACTTTAGCATTGCATTTCACCCACAGACCGATGGTCAGTCGGAGAGGACAATCAAGACATTGGAGGACCTACTTTGAGCATGTTGTAGACAACCAATTTTGTCACCCTCTCCCAACAATGACTATACTTTGATGATGGATACAAATCTTCACTTCCAGTTGATGAGATGCAATTGACTGTGCTAGTCTCACCTTGACATCCCCCAACTCACCCGAAAACCCTAAAAACCCAATATGGGAAGAAAGAGGGTCCAATTTTGACTTTTATATACAAAGGAATCTAGTCAAAAGTGACCATACAAATGGATAGTACTTGAAAATACGATTCTAATGATATATGGTACTTCAAAATTAGACTTACGGATCTCCCATAATTATTCCCAGAAGTGGCCCTGCACGCTCGTGCACACCTCTGTGCATGCATGTACATATACCCACATAACCCCGCCCATGTGTGCACATTCTCATGCACACACATGGGCGTCACCCTTGTATACAACCCAACCCTAATCAATGCTAATTAGTCCAAATCGGCCCTGGTTAAATCCCGACCAACCCCGATCGAACCCTGATTGAACCCTGATCAAACACGATCAGCCCAATCCGACACCGACCGCCCAGCCTGGCATTATACAAAGCTCTACGGCTCTGTGCAGTGCCCTACGGCTCTGTGCAGTGCCCTATGGCTCTGTCCAGTGCCTTGTGGCCCTGTGCAAAGTTGTAGAGGGGCTGTCTAGGGCAACATAGCCCTGGATAGATGTAGGGCTCTGTACAGTGCCCTGCGGCCCTGTGCAAAGCTATAGAGGGGCTGTCTAGGGCCGCATAGCCCTGGATAGATGTGCCCGATGCCCAAATTTTTCCTCGGTAGATTTTTCCCTTGATTTTTTCCCAAAAAATTGATTTTTGAACAAAAATATATTTTCTCGACACTCGTGTTTTCCCAAAAAATCCCACATGTAGTCGGGTTTTCTATTGGAATCCTATTTTTGTTGAAAGATCCTTTTTGGCACTCCCGCGGACTTTTTCTTGTACTTCTAAATATTTTTTGACACTTTCATATTTTTTCCAGAAATCTCCTGATTGTCGGGTTATCTGCTAAAATCCCAATTTTTGTGAAAAGATTCTGTTTTCAAGAAAATATCTGCTTCACTTTCAAAAACTATAAATACCCCCCTCTTCTTGAAAAAACACACAAAAGCCTATCAACCAGTCATTGTAGGCATCGAGTAGGTCGCCAATACGTGGATCAGTAAGTCTGCCAGTTTGATGAAGTGCCCAGGCAGTATCAAGGCGGAGGAGAAGTGGGGCTAGGAACTGTATTGGGAGGACATCATTAGCAACGCACATGGTAGCCAAAAAAGATCTCCATTCATTCCAGTGCTGAACTCGGTTGGTATAGAGTTCATAGGTCCTGATGTTTAACACATGGAAATCTGGAGTGTAATGGATGTAATGGCAGGGTTTCTGTTGTGGATCAACGGTTTGATGGACAAGAGGAGGCTGGTGGAAAATGATGGTAATATAGTGTGGGTTTGGTTCATCTTCATGTGGAAGGTGGGAGGAAAAAAGGTGGAACCAATGAGGTATAGGGGCAAAGAGTTACAGGAAGTGAAGGATGGTTAGGTTAGGTCGAGAACATCCTGGAGTGGGAAACATCCAACGAGTGGTGAACTAGTGGATGGTGCTTAAAGGGAAGGTGAAGGCGATAGTGTAGGCTGAGCAGAGGTGCCAAAAGATACATTTGTAAATGAGAGGGAGGTCTTGGAGTTCTTGTAGGGTGGTGAAGGAGAAAAGGGTATGATATGGATAGTCAGGGTGAAAAGAACTTCCTGGTAAGACTAGTCCTTCACGACGAAGGGCAATCATGAGGAGTTGGATGGCTGTAGCCTTACGGTAAGAAATGAATTTTCTTTGGGTAAGGTCTTGGATGATTTCTGGGGGAAGGCCTGGTGGAAGGGAACAACAGAGGTTATGGTTAGGTGGTGAAGGTGGCGTTTGAGAAGTAGAGGTGCCAGGGGTTATGGGGAAAAGTAAAGGGATAATGGCAAAGGTTGAGGTAGGTCGGGAGAGGAAATCTGCCAAAACATTTTCTTTTCCTTTTATGTGCTTAACGTCAAAAGACCATTGGGAGAACCACTTAGCCCATCGGAGAAGTTGTGCATGAGGGAGAATCTTCTGTCGAAATTCAAGCATGCGGGGGAAACTTGACATGTCGAGTTCGACGAGGAACTTATGACCAATAAGATGAAATTGGAATTTTTCTATGCCATGCTTAACTGCTAGGATTTCTTTAAAAGTAGAATGATAATGGGCCTCAGAAGGCTTGAAAGATCCACTTTTGTATCCACAAACAGTTCTTGTAGAATGGGGAGCCTGTTCTTCAAGTAGGACTGCACCCCAATGAGTATCATTGGCATCTGTTTGTAAAATTCTTTTTCCAGTGGATGGGATCTGAAGAGTGGGGAGGTTCTCAGAAAGCTTCTTTAAAGCTTGTATAGCTGATGTTGGGTAGACTTTCGTCTAGAAGAGCGACGAGAAGGAGGGAAATCATCGTCAGAGTCTTGTAGGCAATCATCACAGTCACAGAGGTCATAGTATTTATAACCAGTAACTGGATCTTGGAAGAAGAAAATTGGATCACCCTTAGAATCAAAAGACTTAATAGGAATTGTTTCTTGGATCATACCAAAGGAGGTCAGAAACAGAGAAGGACGAGGTCTAGGAGGAGGGAAATGGATTTCTACCACACCATTTGGAACGGTGATATATTCGGGATCTGTAGACTGAACTGGTTCTGGAGGGGCTTGTGGTTGAGAGGTTGAGACTTGTTGTTCATAAGCTGTAACCCAAGAGGTGGGAAGGAGACGAAGGTGTTCATCTCTGGATATCTGTCGTGGGACATAGGTACAGTAAGGGACTTGGTTAGAGTCCATGGTGATGAACAACGCATCTTCAGAATGGCCTGTGAGAAGATCAAATGCATGATTTTGCAAGCGATAAGCCATCTGATAGTGCAAAGTGGCAGCCTTAGCAATAACATTCTGGAGAACACCAGTAATTTGGATTTGGAATTTTAGGGCAGTGGGGAGAAGAGGATCAGATAGTGGAATATTAAAATTAGGATACAGAGTTAGGAACACTATACCAGCATTCAAAGTTGTCTGAACAGTGACAATCACGACATATTGATACTGTAAAAATCGACTGTCAAGTAGGGCAACACAAGAAACCACTAGGAGTCCTTTTCTACCATGGAAGGAGAGAGCAAACTTGATGGCTCCTAGGTGGAGATGAGTATACCCTTGTTGGATCCATTGTGGGATTAATTCCAAAGGTATCTCAAGTGTGAAAAGCTGCTCTCTTTCAGTAGCAGGGACCTGGAATTGGTCAACGTGAGAGGCCTGTACCAATTCTTTCATGGGTGGAGTCTTCTTAGGTTTAAGAAGAGTAGTCCATTTAGAGGGTGTTGATGTTTTAGGAAAAATAGTATAAGTATTAAGGAGTGGTGTAGGAGTAGCAGGGATGACTTGATCATCAGGAACATAAGAAAGTTCATAAAGATAATCTAACGAGGAAGAAGAAGAAGATCGGGATGAAGAAGATCGACGGGGGGAAGAAAACAGAGAGGAGGAAGGCGAAGCCATAAGAAAATCAACAAAAGGAATTTGGCAAGACCCAAATCTGAACCATCACCACTTACTGGAGAAACTGGAGTAGGTAAAGACACAGCTAGTCGAGACCGATCAAGAACCCCCCTGATCATAGTACCTGACTACAAAGCTACCCAAGCCAAACAGGGCACTGAACGACATCCTTAGCCTGAAAGCCCACAAAGCTCAAGGGTCTTTTTCTGCCAGTAGGAACCATGAGCAGGGATTACTTGTAAAAGGGCATGGCCTAGACTGTATCTTTAGCTACAACAGGTTCAACCAGACAAGGGTGATAGCCAGAAGAGGAAGCTTAGCCGGAGAAGGAGGAGACTGGCTCTGATACCATTTAGACTTTAGACACAAGGATTGGATTCACACAAGGATCGGCTTCCTTCTTTCATTACTCAAGAGCCCTTTTTATAGGGTCATGATTACAGTAGACACATTACATAGAGAACCATTGGATCCCAAACATGTGGGCCATAATACACGATACACGAGGAGATAACACTCATATTCTTGTAGAGAAGCTCTGCCATCTCTCCTCCTCCCCTCCCCCTTTGAGTTTCTTTGGGTCTTCAGAGCGATCTTCATCAAGATCCGAAATCTTGATCAGATCTTCAAAGTGTTCTTCAGGACTTTGAAGATCTTCAATCCAAGTTTATCTATTTTTTGCCAAAAATAGTATGTTTTTAGCTTCCATCCTTTGAGTGTTCTTGGTTTTTACGAAAAGTAGAAATCCCTGCCCCCTTGAGGTTCTTCGGGTCTACGAAGAGATCTTTGTCAAGATCCAGAGTTCTGTTCGGATCTTCGAAGTGTTCTTCAGGGATTTGGGGATCTTCAATCCATTTTTTGGTCAATCTATTTTTTGCCAAAAATATCCGTTCCCAGTGGAAGCTCTGCCCGAGTGCCCCTGGAATCTTTTCAAAAATAGCCATTCCCAACAGAAGCTCTGCCAAAATCTCAACCCAAATTTTTTGGAAGTAGTTCATACCTAGAAGAACCTCTGCCGAAGTACCAACCCGACTTTTCAGAAGTAGCTCATCCCTAGCAGAAACTCTGTCGAAGTGTCACCTCATCAAAACCCAAAAGTAGCTCATCCTTAGCAGAAGCTCTGCAGAAGTCAACAGCCCAAAAGTAACCAATCCTAAGCTAGACCTCCATCTATAGATTACCACAATCAGCATCTCCCAAAACCAGAAGTTGGAATTCAAGACCATCTTCCCTCGAGCTGGGAGAATCCATGAGAAAAGTCAGTGTCAATCAGGGGCCTACCCCTCTTGACCCGAAACAGGGGTCAAATTTTGATATAATCTCTCTCCTTATTTAAGCATAATGTAGATATCTAATTAACCTTGTTTTAGTGTACATAAATGTTTGTTTTTATTTAATGTACATATGTTTGATAATTTAGCCATGTATGCAGAATAGGAATAATTATGGAAAATGTTCGTTCTAAAGCATCTAGTAGGAAGATGCTTGAACTGGGTAGATTAGGTTCCTAACACCTTCCCAATTCTACAACCAGACTCTTACCCTAAATCTCTAGACCAGACCATCTTTCGGGCCCTTTTCTCAGGAATCGGGCCCACTCTCGGGTCCTAGGCCCATAATCATAGGTGGTGACTCCACACCCTTTTTGTATGATCCCAATCCCTCGTATTAGACTATCATCAAACCCCATCTTTATGATGAACCCAGTACACCTACGAAATAGGCCTCCATGTATTTCTGAGTGGTGGCACGGGGCCCGCAGAAGCACACACAACACTTTCCTTATCCACCCCCAAGGATATCTAGAGAGAGGAGAGAAGGCCCGAATCTAATGGAGACACTTTCCCCTGAACGGGGGATGAGAGATCCGGATCTGAGGCCCCAACCCTCATAGTGGTGACTCCACTGGGGACTTGTCAAGCTTTTGATACTAGATGCTACCTTTAAATGGAAGAACATTTTCCACCATATCTGTTAGAAAATATGTTTGGCTAACCCCATGTTTGTAAATTGTATTCACTAACTGCATCATGCATCGTGCTTAAAGTGGAATCATTTGGCGAGGGACTCCCTATCATTCCTGCACACTCTGGGAGGTCAATGTATGATAAGGAGAGTACTTTGAGAGAAAATGATAGCCGTTTCCTGTACAAGAGTGGAAGGTATCGTCAAAACGACGAGGATGTTATAATTGTGCCAGCACCCTTGGGGAGGTTCGTGCACTTTATGACATTCTGAGATCGAATGTGTCATCAAACAGTGAGGATGTCTGTAATTGTGCCAGCACCCTCGGGGAGGTCCATGCACTTTATGGTATTCTGAGATCGAATGATGGTTACCCTACACTACACCTCACATATGTTCACTAATGGTTCTACCAACCCCGTAGTGGTCCTTACCATCGCCTCGTGTGAAGTCACGTAGAATGGGGTAGGGAGCTACATAATTGGCCAAGTACCCTTGAGGTGCATTGAAGGATCAGTACCTAGCATATATCGATCTTTTCCAGGTAACCTTGTTGGTCCTATTGCATCTACTACATACTTAGCATCATGTAGAAAATAGATGGAGAAGCTAGGAGCACCACAAGTTAACTATAGAAATTTTTTGTGGTCTTGAAAAGGAATTTTCCTACATTATATTCCCATCATAAAGAATTTCTTTCCTAAGTGGGTTTCAAATAAAAGGTGTCCCTCCTCCTTATGAAAAATGTCCAAATACGTGATTCAGGGGCAATCCCATCAAAGTCACGTAAAGTCCCGAGAAGTCCCGAGAAAATCAGGAGGAAGGACACCTAGTGGGAAAAAGAGCAAGGAAAGCATGACTTTATTACATGGAATGTCTTATGACAAGATTCTTGACAAGCCATTTGTATGAGATTCTCACCAATAATATCAAGTGGACTAGCGACACATTCCCCTACCACTTTCTATCATATGGTGAACTAACTTTGGTTGAAGTATTGATTGATCAAAATGAAAGAATGATTGAACATGGGATGGGAATATCAGAACCCTAAAGTAAACCGCCTTTTGGTTCAGGAACAATTCCACATCTCAAGTATTCACCACTGTCCATTTGGACACGTCAGGGCAGTCGGTTGGCTCGTTTAAATCCAGTGTCACCTATGTTGTCTCTTCGAGATTGTCTACCGCCAAGTGAGTGCACTTTGGAAGATATGGATCTAGCAGATAGTGAAACTCCAGTTGAGGCATCGGTACGTCCCATTGAGGCATTATAAGAAGAAATTATTGAGGTCAAGAATGGGTTAGCACAAGTATTACACCTACTTTGGAACCCTGCTAGGGTCGGTCCCACTCCAACTCCAGGAGAACAAGAGCAAAATAGACCTACGGGGCATAGGGGAGCTTCCCCCACCCATCAGAATGGTCAGAGAGGAGTCTACTCTTGAGTCACCCCTCTAAGGGTGGTGATCGAGGATGAAGAAGAAGAATTTGTAGCACATGTCAGAATGGAACCTCCTGAGACGGATAGAGAAAGAAAGATCTGTGAGCAGTTGGAAAAGTTGGAGGATCTAATCTGAGTTGGAAAGAGTCAAGAAAGTCAGATGGTAGACTCTGATGAAATGATTTTCTTTTCTGGAGCAATAATCCTTGAGAAAGTCAAGTGGCAAACTGATAGATTTTATGGATTAGGGGATCTTAAGGCTCACTTAAAAGTTTTCCTCAGCATTGCCAAGTCATGGCAACTAGCAGACAACCAGATGGGTCAAGTATTTATGTTGACATTGTCAGGAATAGCTTTAAGATGGCTCACACAGTTGGAGCCAGCACAGACACAGAATTGGGTAGTATTGGTGAAATCCTTCACCAAACAATACTCTTACAATACTAAGGTAGATGTGAAGTGTCGAGAGCTAGAAACCTTGAGGCAGCAGCCAAGAGAATGATTCACTGCCTTCCTCATGAGATTCAGGGATAAGGCCGCCAAGATGGCAGAGCGACCTTAAGAAGCCGAGAAAATGGAGATGCTAATTAAAACATGTCCAAGCCCTATTTTGTGTCCTCTACTACCAACATCTATAGACCTTTAAGGCATTGATAGCCACAGGGACACGCATTGAGAATAGGGTCTTACGAGAAGCACAATACCTTGGAACTTCTCAGGATATAAGAAAAAGTACAAAGGTTGGATGAGGGAAAGGTCCCAAAGCCAACGTTGTCAGTTCAACTCAACAATCAGTGGTGCCCATCTCTCCATCACATCCATTTGTGATATAAGCGGATGCTTCGACTCAGAAGCCCCCTCGTCAAAGAAGATAATTTTCAGACTTATGGATGCCAATCATAGTAGTATTTGAGAAACTAAAGAAGCAAGGGGTTGTTGGGAACAATGCTCCAAGAGTAATTCCCACTCCTCTCCTGACTTGGTATCGAGATCATGAGTATTGTGCTTCTCATACCTAGAAGGGGCACGCCACAGAAAGGTGCCTAGGGTTATAGCATGCAGTTTAAGATCTGGTGGATAACGGGACGATTGAATTCAAGGTCAAACAATCTCCTAATGTTACCACCAACCCACTCCCAAATTATGGTACGGTCAACAAGTTGGATGATGATGATTAAGAAGAAAGTGACCCCACTCAGATCATTCAACCGAAGAAGCAAAGGGGTCGTCTGACCACCCGTGCCTATCTGAAGATCTTGGGGCAAAGAACAAAGGCCATGAAACTTCCTCAAGAAGAAGAATCATCAGAGTCATCAGAAGAAGAAAAGGGAGAGCAAATGTGCACCTTCCCTCCTTCATCCAACCAACCATTCCCTCCCTATTATCCTGGATCAAACCTTCCATCATCATCCAATCAACCTTTACCTCCATCCAACTATCCCCAATACCCGCCATATAACCCTCATCCTCTACCTCTACAATATTATCACCCCCTACTACACCAACAACCTTTATCCCCCCCTTAAAGGGAAGGGACCCCATCTTCATCCTACCATGTACAATCTTACCATTCACCATCTCCATCAGGACCTCCCACCTCCCATGTAACATCATCATCATATCACACCATTTCATACCCATCGTCAACCTCATCCCAGGGTTTAGTCTATAACCCAAGAGAAGGGTGGATTGGTGGATATGATTGGAGCAGTATGCAAGGATTTTCCGACTCCCCAAAAATGACTTCATCATCAGGTTCAGTCAATGCCCTTGAAGAAGATTAAGTCATAGATCCCATGCCTTTGATTCAGTTAAGGGTATCACAAAGGATAGATCAGAGACCATGGATGAAGTTATAGATGATCTCCTAAGGGCAATAATAGCACTATCAGTAGGAGAATAGATCAAGGAACATACCTCCCTAATCCATATAGGAGTGATACAGAAGAGGATGAGTCTGATTTGACCCAATTTGAGCTAATGATAACAGGTCAAACCCCACAAAGATCTTTCGGTCCATATGTTCCAAGTATTACGAACGTTTGGACATAGGAGAATCCAGGGGGCCTGATGAAGAGTCGAGTGAAGGGGAAATCAGTGATGATGACGATGACGATGATGATGAGGAAGAGGACAAATATTTGAACAATGATGAGGAAGATGATAGTGATGACAATTATCCAAACTGGGATGATTACCTTGGGCCCAAAAATTAGGATGTGGATGATGAGTCAGAAAATTACTCACCAAATCACCAAAGATGTTTCTCAGTTTATGCTATCGGTGGTGATGACCTAATAGCTGATCCGATAGGTGGCATTCAGCCTTCCCTCTACATGGGAGGAGATGATTCGACATCAGATTTAGAAAATGATGAGGGGTCTGGAGAGCCGACGCAAGTTTATATGGACGAACGGAAATCCGCATTAGAGATGGTAGAAAATCTGTGTGAAGTGTACTAAAACACATTGAGGATACAAGAAAGAGTAGAAGAAATTGACAACATACTGGGTGAAGTAACTATCGGTGATCATTACTACTATGAGCAGCTAAATGATCTAGAGGAAATAGGGCCAGACGACACATCCACAGGGGCAGTAGACGTCGCATTCCAACAACTTTCTAATGCAGTTAAAAAGGTACGAGCCAGGGCTCTCGACATTTGTGGAGGACCTTGACTTCCCACTTCGAGTTGAGAAGGAGAATTTGAAGAAGATGATTGGATGGTTGGAATTATCACCATTATAGATAGCAATGATGAGGGCCCCACTAAGATTATTATAAAGAAGCCCCCACGAGTGATGGAGACATGAAGTGGGAAAGACTACAAAGGCAAGGCTCTAGTAGTGGAACAACCCAGCAAGTATGAGGCAGGGTCTAGTAGCTTAAAGAAGGAACCAGAAAATCCAGCGTTGGCTCAACTAAAAAAGGCTCAAGCCGACATTTCCATCTGGGGATTGTTGATGGCCTCTCCTCTCACCGTGAGGTAGTATTGAAATCCCTCACTCATATACAAGTACCAATTGAGATAGACCCAGTGCAGCTCTCCCACATAGTAGGGGCAACATATGCAGTGCAGTCTCTCATATTCTTAGACTCTAAAATTCCCAAAAGGGGTTCTTACAACAAAGCTTTGTACATCATGGTGGATTGTCTGGACAAGACCGTTCCTCAGGTGCTCATTAACAATGGGTGCGACTTGAATGTCCTACCATTGAGGTCGGCCAGTAGCATCAGCGTCAATGTTGAGAAGATGAAGGCATTAGGTTAAACCATTAGAGCCTATGAAAACACAAAGAGGGTAATTCTGGGAGTAATCACCTTGGCTGTGGTAGTTGGCCTAGTGAAGTTTGATGTAGACTTCCAAGTGATTGATAGACTGTCTTCCTTCAACATACTTTTAGGGAGGCCATGACTATATCATACCAAAGCAGTATCATCTAGTCTCCATCAGAAGGTCAAATTTCTACATGAAGGGAAAGTGATCGTTGTCTCAGGAGACCCTGAAGTGGTCAATACATTGGCTAACATAGAGAAAGGGGAAGAGCAAACAGATGAAGTTTGCCTCGGTGGATTTGAAATAGATGGGACTTGTGCAGTTCTCGCAAAAGGGGCAATCAAAGAAAGCATCCCAGTTGAATATGAAGCAACTTTGAGCCCTCCAGTGGGCCGGATGATGAAAAACATGCAATACTTCCCTAGCATGGGATTAAGAAAATACGCACAAGGTGTATCCAAGTTACCCATTCCCATTGTCAACAAGGGTAAGAATGGACTGGGGTATATTCCTCCAAGAAAGGGCAAGAACAAAATATTGAAGATGACCAGAAAAGTATCTACCACATACTACCCTACTCTTAATGGGTATTTTGTAAAGGAAGGAGAGGATTTCTTGTTCTGTGAGAATGTTGAGCTATGGTTCGATGAAACCACCGCCAAAATGCAACCGGGGTTTGAAGTGTTCTTTCAAGATGAGTTCAACTGGGTAACTCATGAGGTGGAACAACTACAAGTCAAAGGAAATGATCAAGAAAGCTGTATTACTGGGATAATTGAAGTTGCGATGATTGAAAAAAGATCTTCTGATAGCAATCCCACAGCTTTGATCCGATCAAAGGAGCCACCAAGTCCTTTGATTCTTCTGAAGGATAGGGAGAAGAAGATAAGACTCACCTGGAGCCTACCTCTTCCCACTGATCCGAAAGTACACATCTATACTCTCTTGCAAGAACCTCAAGCTCAAGAGCTCCACGATCTCAAGCCAAGGCTGTCTAGAGGAAGAAGCATCTACGCTAAACAGAGAAGAGCCCAAAGCCACTCCTGGTGGTAGCCTTCCGTCAATTCCTTTAAGTTTCAGCATTACGACCATACACCCCTCAGAACCCAAAAAGTTTGATTTCTCATAAGGTGTCGGTGAAGTCCTAAAAGCAACATCCGCCGATCCCTGGTCGGCATCATTTATGGTTGAGACTAGGACGGTATCTAATCGTCTTCGAGCCCCCAACTTTTGTTCTTGATTAATGAAAACATCCTTGGAAAATGCTTTTGTAGTGGTTCATCTTTCATAAATCTAAGAATTTCACCTCTGACTATGAAATACAAATGCCCCCAACTATCCCTATTAATCATTACTCCGATCTCGAAGGCCAACGTAATAGGACTGAAATCCTATGATGTTATCCCATGTTAATGTATCCAGAGCATAGGCTTGCTTTAAGCACTCTAATTTCTTCAAAGTAACAACGTCAGAGGCATGATTTGGCCAATTAAGGCCAGGAGTGCATCGACGACAGAAAGGACGAGATGACCAGTACACACTATGAGGCGGACCGATCGACCCATCCCAAAGTCCACCTACGAGCTTTTTAACTGCAACAACTTAAATATATGCTATTGAAGTTGGAATTACTATTGCTGCTTGCAGTAGACTAGCCCTCTAATGGATCCTCGTTAAGGGATTTAGATTGTACTCATTCCAATTACCAAACTTGAAGAGCCCGGTATTGTTATTTATTGTCACTATCTCCCCACATGAGGATTGGGTAATTTACACGCCTGCTGCCTTCCTTGGATGTGGTATCCGTTTCTCAGGCTTCCTCTCGGGAATCGAACCCTAATTCTCCATCACCCATCACCACCATAGTAGGCCACTGTCCTACTATCGAAAGTTGATAGGACAAAAATTTGAATGAAGCGTTGCCGGCACAAAGGCCATGCGATCCATCGAGTTATCATGAATCATCAGAGCAATGGGCAGAGCTTGTGTCAACCTTTTATCTAATAATGCATCCCTTCCAAAAGTCGGGGTTTGGTGCACATATTAGCTTTAGAATTACTACAGTTATCCGAGTAGCAGATACCATCAAACAAACTATAACTGATTTAATGAGCCATTCGCATGTTGTAGACACCCAATTTTTTCACCCTCCTCTGGCTACGATGAAATATGGATCTTGGACGTGACTTTCGAATTTCGACCAGCAGAGATGCTAATAGAAACATTCCCCTACCCAAAACCTTGGAAATCCCCACGAGGAGAGAGAAAGGTCTAATTTTGACTTTTCATATATGTAGGAATCTGGTCAAGATGACCATGCAGATAAATAGTGCTTGAAAATACAATTCCGACAATATATGATACGTCAAAATTGGGCCCACGGATCTATGGCAATCATCCCCAGAAAATCTTGCCTTTTTGCAGATATACCACACACACGGGTAGTCCCACTAGAAACTTGGAAAATCCCTAACCTAAACCAAACACCCTAAAATTCATCCCCTACCTACCCAGATAACCCCGAAACACTCTTGGGTCTGAAACCTTAGAAATCCCCATGTGAGAGGGAAGGGGTCCAATTATGGCTTTGTATATACGAAGGAATCCAATCAAGATGACCATATAGATGGATGCTGGTTGGAAATACGATTCCGACAATATATGGTATGCCAAAATCGGACCGACGGATCTCTTATAACTTTTCTTGGAAAATCACATTTTTTTTGGGCGCATGTCGCATACACCGGCCACCCAGCCAGCCAGTAAAGCCAACTAGCCCAGCTAAACCAGCGAGCCCAACCAAGCTAGCCCAGCCAAGCTGCACACCCCTACCGAACACTGTGTGTGGCCCCACCATACACTGTGCTCGGCCCTGTCGCATGCTGTGCAGGCTCCTGTCACATACCGTGCACACTTGCCCTCACACCGTGCATATGGCCCGCACACCCACGCATGCACGCACCTGCTGTGCACATTACCTGCACACTCATGCATTCACGCACCTGTGACATCACCTGCACCCCTTGCCTAAACCTTCTCTCTCCTCCCACTTTTCCAAAAATTACCTTTTCTGGCTAAACCTTATCTCTTCTCCTGTTTTTCCAAAATCTACCTTTTCTAGCAAAACCTTCTCTCTCCTCCCGCTTTTTCAAAAACTACCTTTTTCGGTTAAACCTTCTATCTCCTCCCGCTTTTTCAAAAACTACCTTTTTTGACTAAACTTTCTCTCCCCTCCTGCTTTTTCAAAAATTACCTTTTCTGCCTAAACTTTCTCTCTCCTCCTGCTTTTTCGAAAACTACCTTTTTTGCTAAACCTTCTCTCTCCTCCTGCTTTTTTGAAAATCACATTTTTTCTCTCTCCTTCGTTTTTCTAAAAATCACCTTTTCCAGCTAAAATCTCTCTCTCCTTCCATTTTTCTTAAATCCCCTTTTACCCACTGGACAAAAGCCCTCCCCACCCATTTTTTCTTTTAACCCCCCTTTTACCCATTGGACAAAAATCCTATCTCTTCACTTTAGGCAATAGCCCCCCTTTCATCCACTGGATAAAGGGGTTCCCCCTCTCCTATTTGGCTGAAAAAAACTATAAATACCCCCCTTAGAAAAAAATAGACCAACAGACCAGAATCCATTTCAGAGTGAAATTTTCCTCCCCTCCACCCTCTTGATTTTCTTTTGATCTTAAGAGCGATCTTTGTCAAGATCCGAAAACTCATTCGGATCTTCGAAGTGTTCTTCAAGATCTTGAAGATCTTCAGTCCAAATTCTTAGTTAGATCCAGTTTTTAGCCAAAAATAGTATGTTCTTGAGCCACTTCCCTTGAGTGTTCTTGAGAGTTCTTGAGATAGAAACCCACCTTTTGAGGTTCTTCAGGTCGATGAAGAGATCTTTGTTAAGATCTGAAACTCTGTTCGGATCTTCAAAGTGTTCTTCAGAACTTTGAAGTTCTTCAATCCATTTTTAGGTCAGCCCATTTCTTTTCAGAAATAGCCATTCCTAGCTGAACCTCTGTCCGAGTGTCCCTGGAATATTTCCAAAAATAGATATTCCCAGTAGAAGCTCTATCGAAGTGCCACCTCAGCCTAGCCCTCCCTTATCCTATCCCTAGTGGAAGCTCTGCCGGAGTGTAACCTCAGCCCAAGCCTGGAAATAGCTAATCCGGAAATAGCCTTCCCTAGCTAAAGCTCTATCCGAATCCAAATCTGAAAGCCCATTCCTAACCGAAACTCTGTCCAGATACCATCACAATCAGCATTCTCAAGAAAGGAAGTTGGAGGTTAAGACCATCTTCCCCTAAACCGGGAGAACACGAAAGATAGTTCGAGCTGGTACCAATCAGGGGCCTACCACTCTTGATCTGAAAGAGGGGTTAAGTTTAGGTATAATTTCTCAACCAACTTGTCATAATGTAGACTTTAAATAGACCTTGTCTTAGTGTATATAGTAGATTGAATTCAATTAATGTATATATGTGTGATAACTTAGCCATACATGTGGAATAGTAATAATTGTGGACAATGTTCGTTCTCAAGCATCTAGCAAGAAGACCAGTTGATCTGGGCAGATTGGGTGCTTAACACTCTCCCAACTCTGTAACCTGACACTTACCCCAAATCTTTGAAACAGACCAAATTTTGGGCCCTTTTCTCAAGAATCGGGCCCACCCCCAGGTCCTAGGCCTATAACCCTAGGTGGTGACTCTAAACCCTATTTGCATGATCCCAATCTGTGAATTGGACCATCAATAAAACATCCATCTCAAATAACAAATTTTACACTCTTGCGAAAGAGGCCTCCACATATCTCTAAGCGGTAATACGATGGTGTAGGGCCCGCAAGTGAAGCACACACGACTCGAACCCCTCCCCCTCACATGAAGGTGAAGAGAGAGAGAGGAGAGAGGATGGGGATGCATAGCCCATCCATCTCCGGGCCGCTACCCTTACAGTGGTGACTTTACTAGGGATAAATGTCAAGCTTCCAATACTAGATGCTACCTTTAAATGTAAGAACATTTTCCACCATATTTGTTTGGAAACGTGTTTGGCTAACCCATGTTTGTAATTGTATTTGCTAACCGCCTCATGCATCATGCTCGAAGTGAAATCATTTGGCGAGGGACTCTCTGTCATGCCCGCACCCTCAGGGAGGTCAGCACATGTCATGGAGAGTACTCTAAGAGCAAATGATACCCACTTCCTGTACAAGAGTGGAAGGTATCGTCAAACGGTGAGGATGTTGTATTTGTGCCAGAACCCTTGGGGAGGTACGTGCACTTTATAGCATTTTAAGATCGAATGCGTCATCAAACGACGAGGATGTCCGTATTTGTGCCAGCACCCTCGGGCAGGTCTGAGCACTTTATGGTATTCTGAGATCGAATGATGGTTACCCTACATTACACTTTTGCACACAATCACTCACGGTTCCATCGCCCCATGGTCAATTTCTTAACCTCCTGTGTAGTCACGAGTAATAGGCAAGAAAGTCACCCCTTTGATCTTGTACCTATGGGTATATTAAAAGGATCATGTACCTTGCATATATAGATCCTATCAAGGAAGCCTTGTCAGTCCTATTGCATCCACCGCATGCTCCCATCATGTAGAAAGTAGATGAAGAAGCTAGGAGTGCCACAAGCTAATTGTAGAACTTGTTTGCGGTCTTGAAAGAAATGTTCCTACACTATATTCCCCGTTGTAAATTATTGATTTTCTAAAGTGGGTTTCAGATAAAAGGTGTCCCTCCTCCTTAAGGAAAAAGTCCAGATATGTGACTCAGGAGCAATCCTGTTAGAGTCACGTCAAGTCCTGAGAAGTCCCGAGAAAATCAGGAGGAAGGACACCTAGTGGGAAAAAAGAGCAAGGAAAGTATGGCTTCATTACATGGAATGTCTTATGGGAATATTCTCAATAAGCCATTTGTATGAATCTCCCGCTTATGACATTGGGTGGACCAGGGGCATCGAACCCTATCCACCCACTATCGTTAAGCGGACTAGCTTTGGATGGATCATTGGTTGTTAATCTAGTGAATGTGTGAACAAGGGATGGATCATTGGTTGTCCATCTCAAGTATTCACCGTGGTCCCTTTGGACACGTCAACGTAATCGGTTGACTCGTCTATATCTAGAATCACCTTTGTCATCTCTTCCAGATTGTCTACTACTAGGTGATGACAGCCCAGTAAGCATGGATCCACCCAACATGGAAACACCTGAACAGGCCTGGGTCCATCCCATGGAGACCTTGTAGATAGAGATGGCTGAAGTCAAAAGAGGGATAGCTCATATATTGCATACACTTCAGAATCCTCCCAGAGCTGATCATAGGAATAAGCCGGCACCGGCAACAGGAGATGTAGACTAGAATGGAGCTACAGGTCATCGTGGGAATTCTTCCCGAGTCGACTCAGGGGAACCAGAGCATGTTCAACCAACCAGTCAGAGAGGATCTTCACCCATCTAGTTGAAAGGTCAACGAGGGGCCTATTCTAGGGTCCCTCCTCCTGGGTAGTGATTGAAGATGAAGAGGAGGAATTTGCAGCATAAGTCCGCTTTGAGCCTCCGAAGAGAAAGAAAGAAAGGAAGCTCAGAGAGTAGTTAGAGAAGTTAGAGAGCATAATTCGAGCAGGAAAAGGCTTGTCATGTGCAGCCATGCCTACAACCTTGCATGCGACATGTGTGGCCACGCACGTAACCTTACGTACGGTATGTGCAGCCTTGCCCGTAGCCATGTGTGTGGTAGTGCAGCCTAGCCCGTAGCCCTACGCATGCAGCCATGTGCATGGTAGTGCGGCCTAGCCGACAACCCTATAGCTCATCTTAGGACACCTGCGTTATCTTTTAACATATATGCCACCCTAGCCAAACTCCCCACCTGACAATGTCCTCCGCTTAGATTAACCTGCCGTGGCGGGCCTTGGCTCCAAAAGGAGGGGCATAGCCCCACCTCTGACTCACAAAGTAAGTAAATAATGTTAAAAGTAGTGGTATTTCACTTGCACCGTTTCCAGCTCCCACTTATCCTACACCTCTCAAGTCATTTCACAAAGTCGGATTGGAGTCAAGCTCAACAGGGTCTTCTTTCCCCGTTGATTCTGCCAAGCCCATTCCCTTGGCTATGGTTTCACTGGATAGTAGACAGGGATAGTGGGAATCTCATTAATCCATTCATATGCATCACTAATTAGATGACAAGGCATTTGGCTACCTTAAGAGAGTCATAGTTGCTCCTGCCGTTTACCCACGCTTGGTTGAATTTCTTCAATTTGACATTCAGAGCACTGGGTAGAAATCACATTGCGTGAGCATCCGTAGGGACCATCGTAATGGTTTTTTTTTAATTAAACAGTCAGATTTCCCTTGTCTATACTAGTTCTGAGTCGACTGTTAGACGCCCGGGGAAGGCCCCCCATGGGGCCGTTCCCAGTCCATCCCCTGATCGGCATGTGGTGACCCATTCTCACCGTGAAAGTAGCTCAAGCAATCCACTGATAGTCGATGGGTTCGGGACTGGGACCCTCATGCCCATCCCTCAGAGCCAATCCTTTTCCTGAGGTTATGGATCTATTTTATTGACTTCCCTTGCCTACATTGTTCCATCAACCAAAGGCTATTCACCTTAGAGACCTGATGCGGTTATGAGTACTACCGGGCATTGTTTGCACTCGGTCCTCAGAATTTTCAAGGGCGGCCGGGGGAGCACTGGATACCAAGAGACATACAATGCCCTTCCAGCCGCTAGACCCTACCTTCGGCTGAGCCGTTTCTAGGGTGGGTAGGCTGTTAAACAGAAAAAATAACTCTTCTCGAGGCCCCTGCCAACGTCTTCAAACTTCCTACCGTTGTCAACAACCGTCACTCTCTGATGGGCTTCCCCCATCCCTTAGGAATGACTAACCCATGTGGAAGTGTTGTTCACATGGAACCTTTCCCCTCTTCGGCCTTCAAAGTTCTTATTTGAATATTTACTACTACCACTAAGATTTGCACCGACGGCTGCTCCGCTCGGGTTCACACCCTAGGTTTTACGATGATTGCAGTGCCCTCCTACTCAACGGGGCCTAGAAGTTACCCCGACGGTCGGGTATAGGTTGTGCGCTTCAACACCATCCAGTTTTGGGGCTAGTTGATTCAGCAGGTGAGTTGTTACACACTCCTTAGTGGATTTCAACTTCCATGACCATCGTCCTACCATCTTAATCGACCAACACCCTTTGTCGGTTCTAGGTTAGCGTGCAATTTGGCACTGTAACTTGGCTTTCGGTTCATCTTGCATCACCAGTTCTGCTTACCAAAAATGGCCCACTTGGAGCTCTCAATTCCATGGCGTGGCTCAACGAAGCAGCCACGCCATCTTATCTATTTAAAGTTTGAGAATAGGTCAAGGGCATTGCGCCCCCGATGCTTCTAATCATTAGCTTTACCCGATAGAACTCGCCCACGAGCTCTAGCTCTCCTGAGGGAAACTTCAGAGGGAACCAGCTACTAGAAGGTTTGATTAGTCTTTTGCCCCTATACCCAAGTCAGATGAACGATTTGCACATCAGTATTGCTGTGGACCACCACTGGAGTTTCCTCTAGCTTCGCCCAGGTCAGGCATAGTTCACCATCTTTTGGGTCTCAACAGTTATGCTCTCACTCAAACCCTTCTCAGAAGATCAAGGTCGATCGGTGGTGCAAGCCACAAGGGGATCCCCCTAGTTAGCTTCCTTATGGCTTATGGGTTTACTCGCCCATTGACTAGCACACATGTTAGACTCCTTGGTCCGTGTTTTAAGACGGGTCAGATGGGGAGCCCAACGGGCCGATGCCCGGAGCATACAGTTGCCAATAGGTATGTCATCAAGGTACATGCTACCTACCATAATCATGGTGATGACATCTCCTTAGGCATAATGCAACAACCTGGGCTTGGGATGCTACCGCAATCCACATAAGTCCATGCCCCGAGTCAAGGGATGGACCGACTATTCACTATTTTGCATTCGATCGAGAAGCATCGCTGGCCCCCATCCGCTTCCCTCCCAATAATTGCAAGCACTTTTTGACTCTCTTTTCAAAGTCCTTTTCATCTTTTCCTCGCGGTACTTGTTCACTATCGGTCTCTCGAACATATTTAGCCTTGGACAGAATTTACCACCCAATTGGGGCTACATTCCCAAACAGCCGACTTGCCGACAGTGCCTCGTGATGCAATAGGGTCCGAATACGACAGGGCTCTCACCCTCTCTGGCACTGTCACACCCCATTCACACAGAACTGGACCAGTGACCGAATTAACTCTGGTTAACCCAAAACTTGCCAGGATCATCTGATACAGTACCTCACCACAGCATACCCACATCTAAGAGTTAAGCAGAAGACTTAAATTACCTATAAATATCCCCAATATACTTGATACCCAAATTGTAGTATATAGCTAAGTACATGTGGGCCCACAGGCATGATATTTACACAAAAGAACAACAATTTACATATCAAGTACACAAAGGGGAGGTTATAAAAAATCCAAAAAAAAGAAATTCTATACGGTATCATTGTTGTGGTCCTGCAGCATAGCCCTCGCACATGCAATCAGCACTGTGCTCATACTCCTCAGAGATCCACCAATCCTTAACAAAAAACTCGACTGTGGGGCCTGACTCTTGATCTTCAGGCGGGTGACCTGTAAAATCATCTAAAAGAGGTGTGCACATGGGGTGAGCTCACTAGCTCAGTAAGTGAGAAGAAAGACCACACAAGCATTCACATCCATATACATTATATGCAATGCAATTCCTTTTAATCTTATCCACCTAAACAACATTACTAAGTCTTAGGTTATGTGCTACTCACAACCACAGTGCGCGTATGCCCCGGGTACGAGTCGCGAACTCCATCCCGCGATACTCCCATAGGGTTGTCGACGAAGGCCCACCATGAGTACTCAAAAAAGTAAAGCATGCCGACCACCGGCTCTCAACATAAAAGTAAATGATAGAAATATAAAAGTGCCAACCCTAGTAATTTAAAAGCATTACAATTGGCCCTCTTGAATTTGAGGTTGCCGACTGTCCTAATGACCAGTTGGGCGTATGTCTAACCACCACAGTGACCCAAAACTGCGACCATTGCTTCCCCCAAGTGATAACCCAATACCTCAACCCCTATTGGGAAGTGTCATAGCATAGGGAATGATAATCCTAAACCGCATGCTCTTATATGACAAAGTACGATTGCATAGTGCCACCGCGTCCCATTCCATGAGCCACCAATGCACTCGTTTCCAAACTGACTACGATGTCTAGTCTAATAATGCATCATGCATAGTAATCCAATCATTCATCACATAAGCACATCAATCATTTAGCATTGAGAATGTAAAGCACAACACAAATATCATAGGTCATTTGTTTAGAATGTACAAACAATGCGTGCAAATGGCACACGAAGATGACTAATCTACACATAATTTGTATGATGACATGGCTAGTCTAAATACAATTTAATGATGCAAAAACATGCCTTAAAATAAAGTCAAATGTCCTCTCCCCCCTTACTTGTTGGGTACAAAAGCTCACATTCGGTACGGGTGAGATCCGACATGAGAAATGTAAGTTTCTAGTGGAAGCGAATGAGGTTAGCATTTCACCACTTTAGGGTCAAAACTAATGAGGTTTGATGTTTTAAAATCATAAAAGAAGGCTGCTCCCATTTTGGTCCCATTCGGACACAAAAATCTGACTAGTGGGTCAATAGGTGGGCCAAACAGCCCACCGATCTTCGCCCATCGGTTCAACAGGCGGGCCAAATAGCCCACTGGTCCTTGCCCACCGGTTCAACAGGAGGGCCAGATAGCCCACCGGTCATTGCCCATCGGTTGGAATTAGGGTTCTACCCCAACAGGTGGGCCCCTACTGGTGGGTGGATTTGCCCATCGGTCTTCGCCCACCTGTTGGCACGGGAATTGGTTTTCTCTTAAAAACACTCCTCAACCTTGGAAAAACCAAATGGGAGTGTTTCAATCACATTTTCCACACATCTAAGGCCTCATAAGATGATTCCAACCTAGATCTAAGTTAGATTTAAGGATTGAAAAGAAAATCTTACATTCTTTGCTCAAGAACTCTTCTAAAACCCCAAAATCACCTCTTAAAATCAAGAAATCACCAATGCTTCTCAGATCTTGCAAACACTTCTTTAAAACCTTCAAAATTAATATATAGACCATCTATTAAACCTTAGATTCATCATCTTAAGTGGGATTAACAAGATCTCAAGGAACTCTACCCAAATCAAGGGTTTCACTTGGGGTTTTGTGAAAGTTTAAGATGTATAGCCTTCATTCACCTCAAATCGTAGGTCTCGTGTTGGGGATCATTTTTTCGATGGCGGAATGAGAAGATCAAACCTCGGCGTCACTTAAAATCATTTCTTCCTCTTTTTCTTTTCCTTTCTTCTTCTTCGTTCTCTTTTCTTCCTTCCTTTTCTCTCTCTTCTTTACTTTTCTCACCCACTCTTTAAGGCATTAAATGAGAAAAAGGAAAAATAATAGTACTATTTATACTAGACAATATTTAGTAACCACATGGGTGGGTCACACTGGTGGGTAGGTTCGACCACCTGTGATCGCCCACCTGTTGGTCAAAACTTAGCCAAACAATTGAGATTTCGATGGAATTCGACTCTCAGCATGTTTCTCACTCTCAGCAGAAGATATATAATACGTGTACACTTTAGGATACTACTACATACCAGCATTACCCATACATGGCCTTATGATATGTGCATGTACACGGCTTGCGTACACCCATCTCCTTAGGCACTGACTCGGACTTGTCTGGCCAACACATGTTCAAAGTCACCCATGCCATCATGGTCCATAGGGAACCCGCCTCAACCCTCTTTGTTTTGGGTCCTGCGTTGTTAAATCGGGTCAACCGTGTAAGTAAACCAGGTTTAATAGTAGGGTATCACAGGCGCCCCCTTGCAGGGGGCTTGTAACCGGTCTACCACTGAGGATGCTTCTACAGATTACAATTCAAACGACAATGCCGCCTCAAGTTGGGCTTTTCTCGGTTCACTCACTGTTACTAAGGGAATCCTCATAAGTTTCTTCTCCTCCGCTTATTGATATGCTTAAACTCAGCGGGTAGCCCCGCCTAACCTGGGGTCACAGTTGAAATGCCATTGAATGGCAATCAGGATCATCAGATCCCAATGGGAGTAGAACACGCACATGATGTCCGAACAATGGCAAAGTGGATCGAGCCACCACTCATCGTGACGCTTGCCACATAAGGGCCCCTTAACTTTGGGCTGACCGCACCTCAAATAGAGACATGGGGGGCCAATCTTTGCTCCACACCACCACCACAAAGGGAAAAGGAGGTGGGGCAATAGGATGCGTGATGCCAAGGCAAGCGTGCCCTTAGCTCGATGGCCTAGGGTGCAACTTGCATTTAAAGACTCAATTGTTCATAGGATTCTACAATTTACACCAAGTTTCACATTTTTCTACTTTCTTCATCGATGCAGGAGCCAAGATATCCATTGTCGAGAGTCATTAAGATAAGATTCAGATTTAGGATGACCACACCACACCAAAGGTGTAATGATGTCATGTCCTTTCCATTATAAGTTCCTTAGTGCCGACTGCTCCGGTGGTTGTGTTTGGGTTGAATGCTATAAAGGATCGCAAGCCAACCTTACAAGGGTTAGGAAGGAAGGACCTCACACTCCCACACCCTACCTTGATCGCGCAATGCAACATGTTCACGGGTCTCGCTAGGCATGTATTGACAATGATCCTTTTGCAGGTTCACCTACGAAAACTTTATTATGACGTCTCCTTCCTCTAAATGATAAGGTTCAGTGGACTTCTCGCGACTTCGACGGTGGTGAACCACCCATGTCATTGCGATTCGAACACTTCACTAGACCATTTAATAGGTAGGAGCAATAGGCAGTGTGTACAAAGGGCAGGGACATAGTAAACGCGAGCTAATGACTCACGCTTACTAGGAATTCGTCGTTGAAGACCAACAATTGCAATGATCTATCCCCATTATGATGAAATTTTCAAAGACTACCCGAGCCTGTCGGCCAAGGCTATAAACTAGTTGAATACATCTGTGTAGCGCGCGTGCGGCCTAGAACATCTAAGGGCATTATAGACCTATTATTGCCTCAAACTTCCGTGGCCTAAACGGCCATAGTCCCACTAAGAAGCTAGCCATGGAGGGTCAACTCCACATAGCTAGTTAGCAGGCTAAGGTCTCATTCATTAACGGAATTAACTAGACAAATCGCTCCACCAACTAAGAACTATCATGCACCACCACCCATAGAATCAAGAAAGTTCTCTCAGTATGTCAATCCTTATTATGTCTGGACCTAGTAAGTTTCCCTATGTTGAGTCAAATTAAGCCATAGTCTCCACTCCTGGTGGTGCCCTTCCGTTAACCTTTAAGTTTCAACCTTGCGACCATACTCCCCTCGGAACCCAAAAACTTTGATTTCTCATAAGGTGCCGGTAGAGTCCTAAAAGCAACATCTTTCGATCCCTGGTCGGCTTCTTTTATGGTTGAGACTAGGATGATATCTGATTGTCTTCGAGCCCCCAACTTTCGTTCTTGATTAATGAAAACATCTTTGGAAAATGCTTTCACAGTGGCTCGTCTTTCATAAATCCAAGAATTTCACCTCTGACTATGAAATAAAAATTCCCTCGACTGTCCCTGTTAATTATTACTCTGATCCCAAAGGCCAATGCAATAGGACCGAATTCCTATGATGTTATCCCATGCTAATGTATCTAGAGCGTAGGCTTGCGTTGAGCACTCTAATTTCTTCAAAGTAACAGCGCCAAAGGCACGACCCGAACAATTATGCCCAGGAGCCCATTACCGAAAGAAGGGATGAGATGATCAGTACACACCATGAGGCAGACTGATCCACCCATCCCAAAGTCCAACTACGAGCTTTTTAACTGCAACAACTTAAATATACCCTATTGGAGCTGGAATTACCATGGCTGCTGGTACCAAACTTGCCCTTGAATGGATCCTCGTTAAGGGATTTAGATTGCACTCATTCCAATTACCAGACTCATAGAGCCCGATATTGTTATTTATTGTCACTACCTCCCTATGTCAGGATTGGGTAATTTGGAAGACTGCTGCCTTCCTTGGATGTGGTAGCCGTTTCTCAGGCTCCCTCTCTGGAATCAAACCCTAATTTTCTATCACCCATCACCACCAAAGTAGGCCACTATCCTACCATTGAAAGTTAATAGGGCAAAAATTTGAATGATGCAACGCCGGCACAAAGGCCATGCGATCCGTCGAGTTATCATGAATCATCAGAGCAACGGGCAGAGCCTGCATCGACCTTTTATCTAATAAATGCATCCCTTCCAAAATTTAGGATTTGGTGTACGTATTAGCTCTAGAATTACTACTATTATTCGAGTAGCAGATACCATCAAACAAACTATAACTGATTTAATGAGCAGTTCACAATTTCACAGTCTGAATTAGTTCATACTTACATATGCATAGCTTAATCTTTGAGACAAGCATATGACTACTGGTAGGATCAACCTGGTAACTTTCCTTCTCGATGCCAAAGCTTTGCATGAACCACATCCCCAATTGTGCATTGGGTGATGTTGCTCCATATATTAATGGTGGTCTATCGTTCTTGTGCAATGAGTCATAACCAAAGGATTCAAGAGGACACACACATCCAACTTAGTCATGCTGTGCAGAAACTAGCAAAAGTGGCAGTAGGCTATGGTGAGGGTGTAGGTGCATAGTGCAGGCAGCCATACACACCCACCAGCACACATTGGCTGGCCATGGTGCAAAACAAGGGGCTAATCATCTGAACCATCATGCCATGTAGGCGTTCTTCACATGCCATGCAACTCTTGGGTATACTGTGCGCCTACTGGCATATGTAGCAGCAGCTATACGGGCTTGGCAGCACATGGTACCTAGGCATGTATGCCCAACACCACATTACAGGCAGCATACACACCCAGCAGCACACCATAGCAGGCCACAACGCACATCAAAGGCATAGTCATTGGAACCGACGTGCCTTGTTAGTGATTTTCACATGCCATGCCTATCTTGGGCATGCTGTACAGCTACAGGGGCATGTGGTAGCAGCTGTGGGGGCATGGTAGAACAAGGCAGGTAGCCCTGCACGCCTAGTGGCACACGATGGCAGGCAGCGGTGTGCGACAGAGGGGCTGAACATCGGGACGTATTGGCCATTTACTTATTTTTAAATGCCATGCCTCTCTTGGATATGCTGTGCGAATATGAGCACATGTGGCAACAACTGTGGGGGTATGGCAACGTAAAGCAGGCAGCCATGCATGCCCAGTAACACACAATTGCAGGCAGTGGTGTGTAGCAGAGGAGCTTACCATCGAGATAGACCTCTATGTACTTGTTTTCAGATGCCAAGCCTTTGTTGGGCTTTCTGTGTAGCTACGGGTGCATGTGGCAGCAGTTATTGAGGCATCGCACCATATGGTAGGCAACTATACAGGCCAAGCAACATGGCATGGCAGGCCACAGCCCACACCAAGGGCCTAATCTTCAAAACCGACGTTCCATGTAGGTGTTTTGCACATGCCATGTCTCTCTTGGGCATGCTATGCAACTATGGGTGCATGTGGCAATAGATGTGGAGGCCCAGCAACGCAAGGTAGGTAGCCATGCACACCCAATAGAACACAATGATAGGCAACGATGTGCGGCAAAGGGGCTGACCATTGGGACAGATGCGCCATGTACTTATTTTCACATGCCATGCCTTCGTTGGGTATACTATGCATCGATAGGTGCATGTGGTAGCAGAAGTGGGGGCATGGCAGCCCATGGCAAGCAGCCATATGCGTCCAGCAACCCACAGTGGCAGGTAGCGGTGTGCGGCAGAGGGACTGACCATTGGCACAGACGTGCGCCTTCGTTGGGCATGTTGTCAGCGATGCGTGCATGTGACAACAGCTGTGGGGGCAGTGCATGGAAGGCAGCCATACGTGCCCAGCCTCTCGCTATGGTAGGCCACAGCGCACACCAAGGGCCAAACCATCAAAATCGACGTGCCATTTCCCTTTTTTTTTTGTCTGCCATGGGTCTTTTGGGCTTGCCTACCATGCCCACTCAATGTCTAGTGCCCCGCTATACAGCCCCTCTGGAACCCCCCTGGGAGAGTGGCACCCCCTCCCTCAAGGTAGCTCTTATGCTCTTTACACTTTTCCAGGAGGAGACATAACCACCCTAAAAAAAATCATACTGGGCTATTTTTTGAGCTACAAATATCCAAATCCAATAAAACTTTGTAGGAAATTATAAAAAAATCAAAGATTATTTTCATATAAAAATCATAATTTTTGATAAATATTTATTGTTTTATTAAATTTTTAATATTAAAAAAATATTAAATTCAAAAATTTTTGAAAAAATTATTTTAATGTATTTTTTGGAAAACTAAATTCCAGATGTCTTAGAAAGGTTGATAGACAGTTCTGAAAAGATATTAGACCATTCCAACATATTTTGACATTTTCTAATATTTTAAAAATACCCAAAAAAATATAAATGTGGGGTTTAAGTGAAAATGATTGTACTTTGAGTGCCAAATAGTCAATTTCAAGGCTTTTCTAACCCAAAGGGAAGTTTTGCAAAACATGATTTAAAGATCCAAATTAGGTTGTGTGGGCATGCCCTTAACGTGTGTAGTAGTGGGTGTCTCGTGTGCAGTCGAAGGCAGCAAATGAGCATCTATTGCATGGGCCATGGGGGCCACGGCTACACCCATGTGCAAGCCATGTGCGTGCACCCATGTGCGTGCACCCATGTGCATGGTGGCCTACAGCCATGCACACGGAAGTGCAGCCATGCCTGCAACCTTGGGCATGGCATGTGCTGCCATGCGCGTGGCATGTGCTACCATGCCTGCCATCATGCTCGCAGTATGTGAGCCATGCCCGCTACCTTGTGCTTGGTATTACAGCCATGCTTGCGGCATGTGCGACCACGCACGCAACCTTGCACGTGGCAGTGCAGCCATGCCTGCAACCTCGTGTACAGCATGCCCGTGGCAAGGCTGTGATGCGCGTGGCATGTGCAGCCATGTCTGCAACCTCAAGGGCAGCTTGCGTGCGGTATGTGCAGCCATGCACACAACCTTGCGAGTGGTAGGGCAGCCATGCGTGCTGCATGTGGGGCCATGTCCGCAACCTTGCACGGTAGTGCAGCCATGTGCACGGCATGTGCAGCAAGGCATGCAACCTTGCATGCGGTAGTGCAACCATGTGCATATCATGTGCGACCAAGCATGCAACCTTACGCACAACATGTGCAGCCATGTGCGTGGTAGCGCAGCCTGGCCTGCAGCCATGAGTGCGCAGCCTGCATCCTTGCCTATAGCCATGTACGGCCATGCCTGCCACCTTGCTGTGGTGGTGCACCCTTGCCCTCAGCCATGTGCATGGTAGCCTGCCACCTTGCATGCGGTGGTGCACCTTTTCCTACAAGGATGTGCATGGCATGTCCCACCTCTCACGCGACAGTGCAGCTATTCTCGTAGCCATGCTGTGTGACAGCCTACATCCATGCTTGCAATAGTGCAGCCTTAGTCGTAGCCATGCCCGCATCCATGTGTGCGGTAGCCTGCCACCATGCCAGCAGCCTTGCACACGACAGTGCAGTCTTACCCGCAGTGATGCATATACCTTGTGCGGCTATGCTAGCTGCCTTGCATGTGGTAGTACAACCATGCCTGCACCCATGCGTGACAACCTGCATCCATGTGCATGTGGTATAGCCTTGCTTTTGGCCATGCACGTGACAGCCTGCACCTTTTACGGCCTTGCCAGTGACATTTACGCACGATAGAGCAGCCGTGCGCATGATAGCCTGCCATCATTCACGCTACATGTGAATCCATGCATGCATCAGTGCATACGATATTACAGCCTTGCCCGCAGTCATACACGTGCTGGCCTGTAACCTTGTGCGGGGTAGTGCAGCCATGCTTGCACCCATGTGCACGACAGCTTGCATCCATGTCCGTGTGGTACAGCCTTGATTGCGGCCACGTGCGCGATAGCCTACCACCATGCATGCACCTTGTGCGGCCATGCGCTCGACAGCCTGCCACCATGCACACAACATGTGCAACCATGCGTGTAGTACTGCTGCCTCATGCACTGCCTTTATATGCATTTAGGCACACTTAGGGGGGGCACACATAGGCACAGTCAGGGGCACGTATAGGTACACTTGCAGCATTCAAGAGCACACTTAGGCAACACTTGGGGCATTCAAGGGCACAATTAGGTGACACTTGGGCAACAGTTGGGTGCACGCATAGACACACTTATTCAACACTTGGGGGCACGTATAGGCATACTTAAGGCGACACTTGGGCATTCAAGAGCATGCACAGGCACACTTGGGTGCACACTTAGGGAACAGTTGTGGGCATGCCTGGGCACAGTTAGGCAACACTTGGGCCCTTCAATGTGCACATGTAGTCAACACTTGGGGTGTTGTATGGCCATTCACTATGCACACATGGGCACATGTAGCCAACACTTAGGGGCACTCGTAGGCACACACTTGGGCCATTCAAGAGCACGTGTGCACTTAGGGGCACTCAATGTGCACGCATAGGCACACTTCACTTTGGCAACATACATAACCATACTTAGGCAACCGTTGGGGTAGTTAACACTTAGGGGCATACCTAGGGCGACGCGTGGACAATTCTAGCCTCAGGAGGGTGTGGGGTAGAGTTAAAAAGATTTGGGGGGAAAGAAAAGGGAAAAAAGAGGGGGGACGAATCAATGTGACACGGGGCTGAATCTCAGTGGATCATGGCAGTGAGGCCACTCTTCCACGTACAATACCCCGTCACATATTTAAGTCATCTACAAATGATTCTACTCATCGCCTAATAGGAATAATGCTTCAAGGCAATCCACATAGCATGTCCACTACGGGGGCTTGGCAAATGACACTTGCCCCTAGGGGCTGGAGGGCCCCTACTGCGGGTCGATAAATAGGTGATGGGCACAGGTGTTGCTTCTTTAGCCTGAATTCTGACTTAGAGGCATTCAATCATAATTCAACACACAGTAGCTTCATGCCACAAGCTTTTCAACCAAGCACGATGACCTGTTCCTCTCGTGCTAGGTTGAATTACTATCGCGACACTGTCATCAGTAGGGTAAAACTAACCTATCTCATGACAGTCTAAACCTAGCTCACGTTTCCTATTGGTTGGTGAACAATCTAACACTTGGCGAATTCTGCTTTGCAATGATAGGAAGAGCCAACATTAAAGGATAGAAAAGCAACGTCACTATGAACACTTGGCTGCCACAAGCCAATTATCCCTGTAGTAACTTTTCTAACACCTCTAGCTTCAAATTCCAAAGGTCCAAAGGATCAATAGGCCACACTTTCACTGTTCGAATTCGTACTGAAAATCATAATCAAATGGGCTTTTACTCTTTTGTTCCATAATAGATTTTTATTCTCATTGAGCTCATCTTAGGACACTACGTTATCTTTTAAAAGATGTGCCACCCTAGCCAAACTCCCCACCTGACAATGTCCTCCACCTGGTGTGAGGGTAGTGGTCGGAGATGGATCCCCATCCTCTCTCCTCTCTTTCTCTTCACCTTCATATGAGGGGGAGGGGTTCAAGTCATGTGTGCTTCGCTTGCAAGCCCCACACCACCGTATCACTGCTTAGAGATACGTGGAGGCCTCTTTCATAAGAGTGTAAAATTCATCATTTGAGATGGGGTTTTGATGATGGTCCAATTCAAAGATCGGGATCATACAAATGGGGTTTAGAGTCGCCACCTAGGGTTATGGGCCTAGGACCCGGGGGTGGGCCTAGTTCTTGAGAAAAGGGCCCAAAATTTGGTTTGGTCCAAAGACTTAGGGTAAGTGTCAAGTTACAGAGTTGGGAAGGTGTTAAGCACCCAATCTACTCAGTTTAACCGGTCTTCTTGCTAGATGCTTGAGAATGAACATTTTTCACAATTATTACTATTTCACATGTATGGCTAAGTTATCACACATACATACATTAATTGAATTCAAACTATTATATACACTAAAACAAGGCTTATTAGATATCTATATTATGCTTAAATGATGAGAGAGATTATACCTGAATTTGACCCCTATTCTGGGTCAAGAGGGGTGGGCCCTTGATTGCTATCGACTCGGACTATCTTTTGTGTTCTCCCGGCTCAGGGGAAGATGGTCTTGACCTCCAACTTCCTTTCTTGAGAGATACTGATTGTGATGGTAACCAGACAGAGTTTTGACTAGGAATGGTCGCTTTTGGATTTGGATTCGAATAGAGCTTCGGCTAGGGAAGGCCATTTTTGGCTTTGGATTTGGACAGAGCTTCGGCTAGAGAAGGCTATTTCTAGCTTTGGATTCGGATAGAGCTTTGGTTAAGGAATGCTATTTTTGGGCTTGGGGTGAGGTGGCGCTCCGATAGAGCTTCCACTGGGAATGGCTATTTCTGGGCTTGGGATGAGGTGGCACTCTGGCAGAGTTTCCACTGGGGATAGGCTAAGGGAGGGCTAGGCTGAGGTGGTACTTCGACAGAGCTTCCATTAGGAATGGCTATTTCTGAAAAGATTCTAGGGACACTCGGACAGAGGTTTAGCTAGGAAAGGCTATTTCTATAAAAAAATGGGCTGCCCTAAAAATGTATTGAAGAACTCCAAAGTCCCAAAGAACACTTTGAAGATCCGAAAAGAGTTTCATATCTTAAAAAAGATCTCCTCATAGACCCGAAGAACCTCAAAAAGGGGGGTTTCTATCTCAAGAATGCTCAAGAACACTCATGAACACTCAAGGGAGGTGGATCAGGAACATACTATTTTTGGCTAAAACTAGATCTAACTAAGAATTTAGATTGAAGATCTCGAAGAACACTTCGAAGATCCAAATGAGTTTTCAAATCTTGACAAAGATTACTCCGAAGATTAGAAGAAAATCAAGAGGGGGGGAGGGGAGGAAAATTTCACTTTGAAAGGGGATTTAGGTGTCTGTTGGTGTGTCTTTTTCTAAGGGAGGGGGTATTTATAGTTTTTTTCAACCAAATAAGAGAGGGGGAATCCCTGTATCCAATGGACGAAAGGGGGGCTCTTGCCTAAAGTGAAGAGATTGGATTTTTTGTCCAATGGGTAAAAGGGGGGTTGAAAGACAAAATGGGTGGGGAGGGATTTTGTCCAGTGGGTAAAAGGGGGTTTTCAGAAAAATGGGAGAGAGTTTTGTTGAAAAAGGTAGTTTTAAGAAAAATGGGAGGAGAGAGAAAGTTTTTTTGGAAAAGGTAGTTTTCATAAAAGTAGGAGGAGAGAGAAAGTTTTGCCAAAAAAGGCAATTTTTAAAAAAGTGGGAGGAGAGATAAGGTTTTACCGGAAAAGGTAGTTTTTGGAAAAGTTGGAGGAGAGAGATGATTTTTCATGAAAAGGTAGTTTTCAGAAAAGTGGGAGGAGAGAGAAAGTTTTTTCAGAAAAGGCAGTTTTCAGAAAAGCAGGAGGAGAGAGAAAGTTTAGACAGAAGAGGTAGTTTTCAGAAAAGTGAGAGGAGAGAGAAAGTTTAGGAGAAAAAGGTATTTTTTGAAAAAGTGGGAGGAGAGAGAGTTTTTTTGGGGGTGTGGGTGATGTCACAAGTGCATGAATACATGGGTGTGCAGGCAATGTGCACGGTGTGCGGGCACAGTGTGCATGACATGCGGGCACAATGTGCACGGCATGCGGGCACAATGTGCATGAGGTATGATAGTGGCTTGCTCAGTGTGCGGTGGGGCTATGCATAGTGTGCGGCCAGGTTAGGCTTGGCTGGCTTGGCTGGGCTAGCTAGGTGGTCGGTGTCCGCGACATGCGCACAAAAAAAACTGTGATTTTCTAGGGAAGATTACGAGAGATTCGTCAGTCTGATTTTGGTGTACGATATATCATCAGAATCATATTTCCAAGCACTATCCATTTGTACTGTCATCTTGATTGGATTCCTTCATATATAAAATGCCAAATTTGGACCCCTTCCCTCCCGTGCTGGGATTTCTAGGGTTTTAGACCGGGAGTGTTTCAAGGTTATCTGGGTAGGTAGGGGATGAATTTTTAGGGTGTTTGGATTAGGTGAGGGATTTTTCTAGATTTCTAGTGGGACTGTCCGTGTGCACGGCATATGTACGTGAAGGCGTGATTTTTTGAGGATGATTGCCGAAGATCCATTGGCTAGATTTTGACATATCATATATCATCGAAATCATGTTTTCGAGCACTATTTATTTGTATGGTCATCTTGACTGGATTCCTTCATATATAAAAAATCAAAATTAGTCCTTCTTCTCTCCCGTACGGGGATTTCTAGGGTTTTGGGTAGGGGAATGTTTCCATCAGCATCTTTGTTGGTCAAAAGTCATAAGTCGTGTCCAAGATCCATATTTCATTATAGGTAGAGGAGGGTGACAAAATTGGGTGTCTACAGAATGCTCCTCTTTAGCTGAGGCCTATGCCAACGGCCGAAGGGCAAAGAAAAGAACGACCACATTTTGTCACCTGGAGCATATACTGTAGTCATCTTGCTCAGTTATGACGGAGTTGAAAAAATGCAATAGATAATATCTCTAAAGTTTTAGGACTTACCTGGGAAATTGGGGGAAAGGAATTTGCTGCTCTTCCAATCCTGAAAAAAAAAGGTTAGTACTTTGATCCTGATTCTTCCTTAGCTGGGCTTCACATGTGCCAGTTCAGGGAAATATGGTCTCCAGGCTAGGTCTTTCGAGCCAATTTAGACTATCTAGGACCGATGGTTACAAGAGAGGAATTTGCTACTCTTCCAATCTTGCAACAAGTAAAAAAATGTTTGATGCTTGGATTTTCCTTAGCTAGGCTTCACATGTGCCAGTTCAGGGATTTAATATGTGAGATCAGGCCACTTGGATCCGACTCAAAGAAAAAGGGCCTCCTGGGGCCAGGTTAACAACATTGGGCCACCTAGGGCCAGATAAAAGTGATTGGGCCACCTGGGGCCGAGTAAATGCAATGCCACAGGGATGAGGACCGGGCAGATTGGTATTCTGGGCAAACCCTTCACAACAGCTGGAATCACATCTGGAATTCCATATAGGGTTCCTGGGTAAGTCTTTACATTTCATTCCTTATTTTGATAATCTTTTATTCTTGTTTTGTATTGTTTTTGCATTTTACTTTTTTGTTTCTTCTTTTCTTTTATTATTTATTTATTATTTCCATTAGTATGAGGGGAAGGAACCGCCTACCTTGTCCTCCTATAACCACCCAAACATGGTTCAGTCCTGGCATAGGATGCTTCCTCGTAGGATGAAGGAGATGGTTGATGATACCTATCTATGTCGGCTAGCCCTTGTAGAGACCCGAAAGTTTAATCTGGCTTTGGTGGGGGCCCTGATGAAGCGATGGTGGCTGAGTACTCACACTTTCTACCTTCCTATTGGCGAGATCACCATTACACCTATGTGCTTCTATGCCTTGACAAGCATTCCATTTGGGGGTATAACCATGACCCTAACCACAGGATTTCTGACTGCCAGGGAGTTTGCAGATCTTACTGGTATCACCATTAAATCTAGCCAAACGTGCATCCGCCTAGGGGAGATTAGTGCCCGATGGTGGAAAGTTGGTCTGCGGGAGAATCTAGGCAATATGTCTTAGATAGCACGTTCCTTCCTGCTATTTTTTATGGGCCAGTGCCTCTTCAGTGACCTCCAAGGGGGAGTAGATATCCGCCTGGTGTTCTTCCTCAAAGATCTTTGCACAGTAGATACCTGGGACTGGGGCGGGGCCGCCTATACATATCTCCTGCAGTCCATAGACCTACTGTCCTATGAGGATAGGGGCCTTAAGGGGGCAGGCTACATCATCCAGGTAACTTTCCTTCTCATATCTATTTTCTTTCAGTCATTTGTTCTACACTTTTTTACTTTGATTTCTTGAAACAACCCTGGTGTTTTGAGCATCTGGGAACCATAGCCCCTAAACTAAGGGATCCTGAGACATTTTTCTTCCCCCTGGCCGCAAAATGGAGAGATAACCAGGTGGTCCGGGTCCGATGCCATCCTCCAGGGACCACCGCTCATTCTCTTTTGAATGATCTCACTGAGGTATGCCATGTATGATATTGAAATTGTATTCTCCTGATGCTGTACTTATCCTTCCTTGGTTTTGCAAGCTACTTGGAGACCATTCCATGACCTTATGTTTTTGGATTTTGACAGAGTCGATTGGGTTCTTCAACTGTCTGAGAACCGAGTCCTTTTCTAGGGCCTGTGGGGCCATCCTGGTACTTAGGAGAGAGAGTAGTACCCCAGTGGTCAGACATTAATCCACGTCCTTCTCCCGGTCTTCCTCCACCCACTATGCATTGTCCAGAGATTGTTCCTGTAGATGAGATGAAGTACTTGGCTAACGGAGTTTGGGAGGACTCCTTTCTTGATCTGGATAGGGACTACAAAGCCTTCCTGGAGGAGGAGACACTGTGCACCCCTCTCGGTCCCAATGGTCCAGTGGTATGTTGTCCTTTCTTGAGTATTTCTTCTAGATTCTTCCTTGTTTTGGTCTTAACTGATGTTCTTTCAGGGGAGAATGAGATGTGTAGATCCTTTTGTTATTCGGTCGCATGCCAGTGCTACCGATCCTTCACAAGAAGGGCCCTCTACTAGTGCTGGTGGGTCTCTAAGGGTTGCTAATGTCCCCTTTCATGGCTTCCCTACCTGGACCTATGCCAACACGGCCAACCCCAGTCTCCCTCATTTTTGGAGCCGAACATAGATGTAGACGCTTCCCTTGGGCTGCCTATTCCTTATGATTATGTGAGTATCTGATCATTTTCCAATTAACTCTTGACTTCCTTTGGTTGATATGCTCTCTCTCAGGTGTCCCCAGAGGTCTATGCTGAGATTAGGAGGATGCACTATGGCCTATGCAAGGTGATAGATACCAAGGATCGGGAGATTACCCGATAGGGTGCACTGATTGAGGACCTAACCCAGAGGCTGGAGCAGGTTGGAGTATGGAGTAGCATCTGCGGACTCTCCGGTGCTTCATGAGGATGGTTCAAAGTACAATTTAGATGACGGCTTCTGACCCATAGGGATTTGTTCCTGTATTTCTGGCAAACACAAACACATGGATATTTTTTTTCTTTTTTTCCTTTTTCCCTCCCCTTGTTTATTTCAGCATTTCTATGAAAACTAACTTTTGGCACAAAGAAAATCTAGTTTTTTTTTTTTTTTTTTTTTTTTTTTGTTTGCAATTCTTAGGCATAATCAATTCCATAACTCATGTCATAGTTAGAATAATCGGGATAACATGAAAGTCCACATAATTCCTCATTCCATTACCAAGTGAATTACATTAAAAGGGGGACCACTTTCCTACCACAGATGGGATAGGTGAATAACAAGGTGGGGAGACAATTCTTGAGGTGGGTGAAAGTTCACTAACTCTTATGGGTCCGCCTCCTCTAGCCCGTATTGTCGGTTGATGTACATAGGCAAATAAAAGGACGTGTGTGTCAATCCCATCAGTCTAACATAGTTGTGGCCAGAGGTCTTCATCAGAAGATCTTCTTGTGGCTTCCCTAGGCACCTCCATGTGATATCTTACACAGTCATTTCCTACAAGTACTTCTTCTAATCGATGATAAGGTCGAATTTCAGAACTTCTCTCTTATCCTGGTAACAAAAAACTCTGAGTGGGCTACCCCTTAATGGTATGGTGAGCTTCAATTTCTCAAGGATCCAAATCTAAAAAATAGTAGGACTCCCCTGATAATGGTTTAGTCTGAATCTATGGCCATAGCTCATGTCATCAAATCCCTTGAATGTTTCTATAAGAACCGTAGGGACGATGTCACCTCCCTTCTTCAACTGTTTTACTACCTCAATTAGAATAGATGGTGCACCATGCCCGGGAGTGCAGAGAATATAATGAGCTATCATGCAAAGTAAATAAGCATCCATGGATCGTTGCTGATGGATTCCTCTCATTGGTAGATTGGATGAAGATCTGAGCCACCTTCAGAATGTCGATCTTCCCATATCTAACAAACTGCTTTACTTCTTCTTCTTTCCATCCGAAGAAATCCTAAATTTCCTCTAAGCAATCTTTCTTCAAAGAGGGTTGGAACAAACTGTCTTTGGGTGAAGATAGCATACAAACCCAAATTCTTCACGAGTTGGGTAAATCTCTCCTAATCCAAACTGAAATACATACAGGTTGGCATCCCAGTGTTGAGGCACTTTCCAAAGCAATTTGTGATGTAGCATCAGACATCCAATCCGACCCAAAAATGACTCATTCATGGATTCCAACAATCCTGGTGCCCACATATTTATGTCTAAGGTCCCTTTCCTCAATGTCTCATCCAACGAGCCCATGAATTTTCCTGAAACCAATACAAATAACCAGATATGACGATTTTATCAAAGGATTACTCATTAGCTAATGATTCAAACAGGCCTTTACCACTGTTGCATCAAGCTCTTCTTTTTTTCTTTTAACTTTGATTGATCAAGGGGGGAGAATAAACTGGCCTTGATAAACTGATGCCATGTGGTGATTTTCTTTTAGGAGATAGAATCCTAGATAAGAATGGATGGACCATAAGTGAATGACAGATACCTAATGGCCTTTCATGCCAAATGGCGATTCTTGGGGAATAGAATCCTAGGTATGAAGTGACAGACCAATGGGTGGATGACAGATACCTAATGTCTTTCATGCCAAATGGTGATTCTTACGGGACATAAACTATGATGATCTTTTAAGGTACTTTGATTATTAATCAAGGAATCAATTTATTACCTTAGATGGTTGAGACCGCACTTGCACATGTCAAGTTCCCTATGTATCCCTCGAAAGGAATTAGGTCTAAAGTAGTTCAGGCCATTCACCCTTTCAGATATAATATTTCTTGAGTTGATCCATGTTAACCAGTTTGGGTATTTTTTTGCCATTGTGGTCTATGAGTTTCACAGCTTTGCATAGTAGAATTTCTTTAACAGTGAATGGGCTACTTTAGTTGGGCTTGAATTTTCCTCTTAGGTCATTAATTGGGGCTCTTTGTTCTCAAAGAACAATTTCACCCACCTCTCTATGGCGGGGCCTCACATTTTTGTTAAAGGCCCTGGCCATTCTGAGTTGATACTTCTTCAAATTGTCCATGGCTTTCATGCGCCTTTCATCGAGAAAGTTGAGCTTGTCATGTCTGGCCTTCACCCATTCTCCTTTAGGTAGCTGACTATCAAGAAGCACCTTTAGGGATGGTACCAAGATTTTCATGGGTAGAACCGCCTCACCTCCATACACCAAAGAGAAAGGAGTTGCCCCTATCGAAGATTGTACAGAAGTCCGGTATGCCCATAAGGCAAGGGGTAACTTATCAACCCAATCCTTGTGTGTGTCTGTCATTTTCTGTAGAATAACTTTGATATTCTTGTTAGCTGCTTCTACCGCCTCATTGGTCTGCGGTACTCTATATCGGGGAAATGATGTTTTCCTAGATGAACTTGGCCACCTTAGCAGATTTGAGGACTGCATAGGACTGAGCTTCTATCCTCTTAGTGAAATAATCAATGGCTACCAAGACGAACTTGTGGGCGTTGGATGCTTTAGGGTTGACCTTTCCAATGATATCAATGCCCCAAGTGGAGAATGTCTAAGGTGAACTGAGCGAAGGCAACTCTGTTGGTGGGATATGTATGATGTTAGCAAATATCTGACACTTGTGGTATTTCTTGACGAAGTCCACATAATCTACTTCCATTGTATTCCAGTAATATCCTAGCCTGAGGATCTTCTTAGACAACATCTTGGCATTCATGTTGGGTCCACAAAGACCTTGATGAATTTCTTCCATGATAGTTGTGGCTTATTCCTCATCTACACACAACAACTGTATTCCGTCATAGGACCATTTGTATAACAGATCCTCTTAGAGAATAAACTAGGTGGCATATCTTCTCAGAAACTTCTTCTCTCTGTCAATTACTTCAACTGGATACTTCCTTTTCTTGATGAAATTCACTATGTGAGCGAACTAAGACCGGCCATCCATAGTGAGAGAGTTCATTGAATTCTAATAAATGGGCCTACTTCTTTGTTCTACCAAGAATGGTCGGGCTCTAGCCATAGGGTTGCACTCTACCATAGAAGCCAAGGTTGTAAGGGCATCAAAAAACTTGTTATTATCCCTCTGGAAGTAGTCAAACAAAATCTTCTCAAAGTGTTCAATCACCTCTTCCAAATGCTCTTGATATGGCTTTAGCTTCTCATCTCTAGTTTTCCACTTTCCTTGTGTCTGATAGATGACAATGGATGAATCTCCATAAACCTTGATCCTTTTAACCCCAATGGTCAGGGCCATTTCCAGTCCCAAAGCACAAGCTTCATACTCAGCAATGTTGTTGGTACATGGGAAGTCGAGGTGGAATGATGAAGGTGAATAAAGACCATCAAGAGTGACAAGCAATACTCCCACAACACATCCCTTCTGATTGGCTGCTCCATCAAAGAATAGCTGCCATTCATTAACTGTACCTTCTTCTTCTACCACTACGATTCCTTCATCGGGAAAGGCATCATCCAAGGACCTTCCATCTTCTGTGGGGTGAGCGGCCCAATGATCAGCTATGACCTGGCCCTTGATAGATTTCTGAGTAACATAGGTGATGTCAAACTCTGATAGCAAAAGTAACCAATGAGCCATCCTTCCTATTAAGGCCAGTTTCTTGAAGAGATATTTGATGGGATCCATCTTTGAGATCAAATGCACCGGATAGGAAACCATGTAGTGTCGTAACCTTTTAGTTGCCCAAATCAACGTAACACAAGTTCTTTCCAAAGATGTGTACCAGGTCTTATATTCCAGAAACTTCTTACTGAGGTAATATATGGCGTGCTTTGCCCCCTTTTCCATTTCCTTCTGTGCTAGCAAAGAGCCCATGGAATACTCTCCCACAGACAGATACAACAAAAGTGGTTCTCCTTCCACTGGGGTGTCAATACTGGTGGGTTCATAAGGTGCTCCTTGATCTTGTTAAAGGCTTATTGGCATTGGTCATTCCATTCCATGAGTTGATCCTTCTTTTGTAGCTTGAAAATTGGTTCACAGATTGTAGTCAACTGAGCTATGAATCTGCTAATATATTGGATGTGACCCAGAAATCCTCGTATTTGCTTCTGAATCTGAGGCGTAGGCATTTCCTGAATTGTCTTGATTTTAATAGGGTCGACTTCAATGCCTCTTTCAATCACCAAGAAGCCTAACAACCTTCCTGTCGTTACCTCGAATACACACTTCTAAGGGTTCAACTTCAGCTAATACTTTTTTATTCTTTCAAAGAATCGCCTTAGTGAGGGAATATGCCCCTGCCAATCTTTAGACTTTACTATCATGTCGTCCATATAGACTTCCACATCTTTGTTCATCATGTCATGCAATATGGCAGTGGTTGCTCTTTGATAGGTTGCCCCGTGATTCTTCAGTCCAAAAGGCATCACCTTGTAACAATAGGTTCCCTATGGAGTGGTGAAGGCTGTTTAAACATGATCTTCTGGGTGCATGCTTATTTGGTTGTATCCCGAGAATCCATCCATGAATGATAATAAAGTATGCCCTGCCATATTATCCACTAATACATCAATGTGAGGTAATGGGAAGTCATCTTTAGGGCTTACTTTGTTAAGATATTGGTAGTCTATGCACATTTGTACCTTTCCATCTTTCTTTGGGACTGGTACAATATTGGCCAACCATTGGTGGTACTTCACCACTTGTAAGAAACCCGCATTCCATTTCCTTACGACTTCTTCCTTGATCTTCTCACTCCATTCTGGCCGCATTCTTCGAAGCTTCTATTTTACCAGCTTTGCCCCAGGGTAAGTCGGCAATCCATGTTGCACAATGTTGGGTTCGATACCAAACATATCCTCATAAGACCAAGCAAAGACCTTGGCAAATTCCTTAAGAAGATTACTCATCCGTTCTGCTTCTTCGTCATCAAGGGTAGTGCCAATTTTTACCTCTCAAAGGCATTGGTCGGTTCCTAGATTAATAACCCGAGTATCCTCACGGATGGGTTGGGATTTCCTTGGTTTGCATTGCCTTATTAATTATTGATACTAAGATCATCATCGGAAAAAGGCAAGTCATACTCAGAATCAGAAATTTCATTCATAAAAGAAGGAGTAACAGACTCGACATACAAGGACTCTGGACTCTTTTCAAAAGGGGAGATTGACACAGAATCATAAACAATAGATTCGACTATAGACTCGATAACTGGCTTGATGCTTTCACCAGGGGTAATCAGGCTGGTTGACTCAAAAGGATTAGCAAACTTGAAGTTTTTCCCAATGTTTGTTGTCTGAGATTTTTAAAATGTAACCGCAAGTGTACGGATCAGTGTAGCTATGAGTCGAACACAGGGAGAGCAGCCACTTTATTTTTATTTTTACTTCTTTTAATAATGGGAAAGTGAATCGATTAATGATTGTGATCTAATTCTAATTACTGTCCTAAACATATGTATCTAAAATAACGTCCTAACCATTCGTCATCTAAGAATTTAAAGACGTAATCCACGCAATTAAAATTAAAAAAATAAATAACTGAAAATAAAGGAAAAAAATGCTCAAATAAAAATAAAGTAAAAGAAAGGGGATAAAGCTAGAGAGAGACTCACAAGTAGGTTTCTCTACTTAACCTGAGTGATGCATCATAATATGAGCTTCCCTACTTGACCAGAGAGTCACTCTTACAAGGGTTACTCTACTTGGCTTTAGGGAAAGGGAGAATTAAAATAAAAATAATAAAATGATGGTTTTCTATGGCTAGGAGGGGCAAAGCCAACACATACACTAGCCAGGAACCTTGGGGGAAAAGGATAGCAATATTGTAACGACTGAAATTAAAATCCCAAATTAAGAAAGAAAGGGTAGTCAGAAGAGGGAATGAGATGGGGGAGAAAAGACTATTGAGGGAGCTTACTTACTTGAACTTCAACCCTTGAATTGAAAACTTGCTCGATTTGAGATACTACTAGTACTACAAACCAAATCTGGAATAAACCAAATCTGAAATTTCTAGTACTAGAGAAAACAAATCTGAAGAAAAAAAAATTAAACTTGAAAGACATGCTTCATGGCTTGTTCCTGTCACCTAGAACTAAGCCTAGAACTAGAACTTGAAAATTACAACTTCAATTGCTTAAACAATAAAAATAAAAGACTAAATTAAAAACAAAAGTACTTGCATTAATTGAATAAAAAGAACTTACAAAAGTGTTTAAAGCATAAACCTAGAACTAAAGCTAGAGAAAGAGATAGAGCAACTAAAAAAAAACCCTAGAAGAAGAATGAAGTGCCTCCTCCCCTTGTGTTAATTCTACTATATAGAGAATGGGGGAGGGAAGCTAACGATTTAAACTTCTAAAAAATAAGATTTTTTTTATCTTGTTGATGAGGTGGAGGAGAGAGAAGATAGAGAATTGTAGGAAGTAGGGAATCTCCAATGATTTTGCTTCCTTTTTCCTTTTTTTTTTCTCTCTCTTCTTCAAACGTGGGCAGCATCTTGGATGATTTTTTTTAATTATTTTTTTCCTTTTTTTTCCCTTATTTTTTCTTCCTTTTTTTCTATTTTTCTCTTTATTTCCTTATTTCTCTCTCCTCTTGTGTAAGAAACCCTTTGGCCAACCTCCTTTGAGTGATGAGTAGGAGAGAGAAAATATTCTAAAAAAAAACCTCAACAAAATGGCAGCTAAGAGGTTCGAACTTGAGACCTCCTAATAAGTAAGGGATTTTGCACACCACAACTCACCAACTATGCTAGGTAGTTGTTGTTACCAAAAACGAATCTTCAATCACTTAAGGATGTGGTCCATTGATCCTTGTTGGCATTTGAAATATTCCTTGTACCTCTGGGACAACTGTAAATGGGCTGGTTCTGCATCTCAGTTCAGTTCTGATCCATTATTCTTTTTCTGGCCTGAAAAGAATAATCACTTGTACGGGTGACCAAACGAATGTGTACTTTTAATTGAACACGTCCACCTTGGTCAGAATTTCATCCTCTTTGCAATCATGAAAAGAAATAGAACCTCTTTACGTGTAAAATTGGAGATATAGCACCCGATAGTTCTTAAGGCCTTGAAAATATAAAACCAACAAAAAGAGAGTAAAACCCAAGGTAGCTTTATTCTAAATATGTAAAATGCATATTTTACTACCCTAGATTCCACACATAAATGTGCTCATCATTTGTCCAGTTCAGAAGTGGTTTAATGACTTGATGGATGAGGAGATGTGGCAAAGGGCCTTCTGAGAAAGTTGCTGCTATTTCTTTAGTGGTGTCATAGTTCCTCTGGACAGATGCCTGCTTCTTCATGGATACCAGCTGATCAATCTCGTGCTCTTGAAAGTTGAACTTTTTGAGGGGTGAAGATCGATGGAGACTACTCAATCCTTTTTCTATGAAGTCTATCTTTTCGATGCTGTTGAAAGATGCCATCCCGGTACCTCGGTCACGTCTTTGACCACCTTCCCGAGCCTTCCCATTGCAATTGGTTCGGGCACAGTACATACAAACCATCATCCTCTGTGCTCTCCTCTATTTTGCATACACACTTCTTCCTCTGAAAGGATGGGGTTTGAGCTCATACAACTCTCGGGCTCTTACCTCTTATAGGAGAGAGCAAATGAAACCTTTCAAATCAATGGGAAGTGGCAGACTCCAGGTGAGCCTTATCTTCTTCTCCCATTCTCTCTTTATGAGAACTCAAGGACTAGGTTCCTTCTTTGATTGGATCAATGTTGTAGGATCATCAATGGAAGACCCAATCTCAATCAGTGCAATCTCTGCTATCCCAGTGATGCAGCTGTCTTGGTTACCTTCTTTGACTAGCATTTTCTATTATTCCACTTCATGAGTCACCCAATCGAACTCATCTTGGAAGAAAATTTCAAGTCTTGGCTGCATTTTGGTGACTGTTTCATTAAACCACGGCTCTACATTCCCACAAAAGGGAAAATCCTCTCCTTCTTTCACAAAGTATTCATTGAGAGTAGGGTAGTAAGTGATGGAGATCTTCCTAGTCATCCTTAGCACTTTCTGCCCTTTGGCAGTTAGAGGAGTGTACTTGAGACCATTCTTTCCTTTGTTCATCTCCAAACTAGGCTGCTTTGGAACTCCTAGGTGATATTTCCCCAGTCCCATGCCAGAAAAATACTGCATGGTCTTCATCATCTGATTCACTGGCAGACTCCAGATGGCTTCATAGTTAGATGGGATTTTCTCCTTTGGAGCTTCTTTGACAATGGCTGTGCAAGTGGTGCCCATTTCAAAACCACTTAGTTGCACCTCCTAGTCTTGTTCTTCCCTATATTCAATGTTTTCCAAAGTGTTAACCACTTTAGGATCTTCGGCCACTAAGACCACCTTCCCCTCATGAATGAACTTCATTTTTTGATGGAGACTAGAAGACACCACCTTCGCAGGATGCAACCAAGGCCTTCCCAAGAGCATTTTAAAAGCTATCGGTATATCAATGACTTGGAAATCAACATCAAACTTTACCGGGCCAATCTTTATAGCAAAGGTAATGATGCCAAGGATCTTCCTCTTGGTATTATCGTATGCCCTTATGGTTTGGGTGGTTGGCCTCATTTCTTCCAAGTTGACGTCAATACTCTTTGCTAATCTTAATGATAGCACATTCGAAGTGGACCTATTGTTAACAAGAACCTGGGGAACTACTTTGTCAAGACATTCAACTGTAATGTGGAGAGCCCGATTGTGTTAGGTTTCCTTAGGAAGCTCAAAATTCAAGAACATCAGGGACTACACTGCATATGTTGCTCCTACTATATGAGCAAGGTGCTTTAGATTTATCTCGATCGGCACTTGCACATTAGCGAGAGACCTCAAGACTGCTTCACGGTGCGAAGGGGATGCCATCAACAATCCCCAAATGGAGATATTTGCCTGGGATTTCTTAAGTTGAGCCAAGATTGGGTTCTCTGGCTCTTTCTTTATGCTGCTAGTTCCAGCCTCATTAACCCTTGGCTACTCTACTGCTAGAGCCTTGCCCATGTACTCTTTCCCACTTCTAGTTTCCATCACATTGATTGATTTTTTTCGTAATAATTTCGGTGGGATAACTATCTTCATCATCACTGTTGGTCAGGGTGATTATCCCCACCATAAAATCATCTTCTTCTGATTCTCCTTCCCTGCTTTGGGTGGAAAGTCGAGGACCTCCACAAATATCCACCGTCCTGACTCGTAGTTTCTTGACTACATTGGAAAGTTGTTGGAATGCAGCTTCTATCGCCTTTGCAATTGTGTCATCTGGTCCTATTTCCTCCAAATCATCCAATTGCTCCTGGTAATAAAGATCACTGACGATTACTTCCCCTAACATCTTGTTAATTTTTGTACCCTTTCTTGCATTCTTAATGTGTTGGTATACACCTCACACAGTTTTTCTTCCAACTCAAATGTGGAGTACTGTTCGTCCATATAAACTTACGTCGGCTCTCTAGATTCTCCCTCATTCTCTGAATCTAATGTAGAATCATCTCCCTCCATGCATAGGGAAGGGTAAATTCCACTTGTTGGATCAGCTAATGGTGTAGACTGAGAAACATGTCGGATGTTCTGGTGAGTAATATTCTGACTCATCATCATAATCATTGTACCAAGGCCCTTGGTAGTCATCCTAGTCTGGATACCCATCATCCTCTCAAGAATCAGAGTCATTTCCATCCTTCTCATCTTCATTTTCATCGTCATCATCATCTTCATCATCCTCTTCTTTACTGATTTCACTCCCACTTGATTCTTCATCAAATTCCTTAGGACCGTCAAATTCTTCGGCATCTAAATGCTTGTAGTATTCAGAGTGTACCGATCGAAAGATTTCCATAGGGTTGGTCCTATCATTACTAGCTCAAAGTTGGACCAGTCCTAACTCATTATCTTCTTTGTCACTCCCTATGTGGATTAAGGAAGTGTATTCTTTGATCAGCTCCCCTATGGCCGATGTGATTACTGCTCTGAGAAGATCAGCTGTAATCTCTTCGATTACCTCTGGATTGTCTTCTGAAGTTATAGCAGGCTGAATTAGAGAAGTGGGATCACTCTCCTGGTCTTCCCCTAATGCATTTACTGACCCTGTTGATGAAGTCATCTTTGGGGAATCTGGTAGTGCAGGCATATCCTTCCAATCATACCAGTCCGTCCATCCTTCTTTTGGGTAATACACCAAACCTTGAGAATGGGATTGGTATGAGGGTGATGAGGGATATGAAGTGGGATGGTATGAAGATGATGTAATGTGAGAGGTAAGCTATGAAGATTGGGGGTGATAGGATGAAGAGGTTCGTCCACTTTGATGGTGGGGGAAAGGTTGATGATATGGCAGAGGCTGATGATATGGTGGAGGCTGATAATGTGGCAGAGGTTGGTAATGAGATGTGGTGGATTCTTCTGATGAGGAGGGATGGACGGGGGGCACCCGATCTTCTGACTCTTCCGCTGATGATTCTCTTCTTTTGGGGTTTCTTATGACTCTAGCCTTTTAACTCATAATTTTCCTATAAGCATGGGCATTCATATGATTCTTCCGAGCTCTAGGTACAATGAGTTGAGTGGGGTCACTTTCTATAGTTTCTTCATCCAGATTGTTCACATGATCAAGGAGTGGGTTGATATTGACATTGGGAGGCTATTTGATCTTGACCTCAATGGTTCCATTGTCTACCAAGTCCTAAATTGCATGCTATAAACCCAAACATCTTTTAATATTGTGCCCCTTTTGAGTGTGGTAGGCACAATACTCATGATCCCTATACCAAGCTAGAGGAGGGTTGCTGATCACTCTTGGAGCCACTGTCCCTAGCAATCCTTGCTTCTTTAACTTCTCATATGCGGCTATTACAGGCATTCCCTGATCAGAAAATTGCCTTCCTGGGCGAGCAGCCTTTTAGACGGGTCCGTCTGCTTGTATTATGAAGGGTTGTGAAGAGGTGGCTAGTGAGACTGATTGTTGAACTACACTCACCATATTAGTTTTTGGACCCTTTCCCCATCTGACTCGGGTGTTCTTGCTTGCATCTTGGGAGGACCCTTGATACTAGGCCTCTCTCAAAATTTTATTCTCCACCTGTGTGCCAGTGGCTATCAAGGCATCAAAAGTTTGTAAATGTTGATAGTAAAGAACATCATAATAGGGATTTGATAAGTTCTCTATTAACATCTCTACCTGCTCTGCTTCTGAAGGCTTATCTACTATCTTGGCAGCCTTGTCTCTGAATCTCATTAAGAAGGCGGTGAATCCTTCCTTAGGCTGCTGCCTTAATGTCTCAAGCTCCTGACATTTTACATCCACTTCAGTATTGTAGGAGTATCGTTTTATGAAGGCCTTCACCACCGTCGGCCAATTCTAAGTTTGTGATGACTCCAACTATGTGAGCCATCTTAGTGCTAGTCCTAATAGGGTTAACATGAAGGCTTGCCCCATCTGGTTATCTGCAAGTTGCCACGACTTGGCGATGCTGAAGAAAACCTTGAGATGAGCCTTGGGGTCTCCTAACCTATCAAATCTATCAGTCTGCCACTTGAATTATTCTGGAATTCTCACTCCAGAGAAGAAACTCATTTCCTCAGAATCCACTACTTGGCCTTTTGAGCCTTTTCCTTCTCGAATCATGTTCTCCAACTTCTCCAACTGCTCTCTAAGCTTCCTTTCTTTCTTTGTCTCTAGAGGTTCAAAGCAGACGTGTGCTACAAATTCCTCTTCTTCATCTTCGATCACTAACTTAGGAGGACGGACCCTGGAATAGGCCCCTCGTTGACCATTCAGCCGGGTAGGTGAAGATCCTCTCTGATCAGTTGGCCAGATATGCTCTGGTTCCTCTAAGTTGACTCAGGAAGAATTCCCACGATGACATGTAGCTCCATTCTAGTCTACATCTCCTGTTACTGGTGCTGGGTCATTCTTGAGATCAGCTTTAGGAGGGTTCTGAAGTGTATGCAATATCTGAGCTATCCCTCTTTTGACTTCAGGTATTTCTGTTTGCAAGGTCTCCACAGGACGGACCCAGGCTTGTTTAGGTGTTTCCATGTTGGTTGGATTCATGCTTACTAGGCTGTAATCACCTAGTAGTAGACAATATGGAAGAGATGATAGAGGTGATTCTGGATTTAGGTGAGTCAACCGATTACCTTGATGCGTCCAAAGGGACTGCGGTGGATTAGTGAGATGTGGAATTGTGCCTGAACCAAAAGTGATTTATTTTAGGATTCTTGAATTCCCAACCCCTAGTTCACACATTCACTAGATTAACAACCAATGATCCATCCAAAGTTAGTCTGCTTAATGATAGGGGTTGGCTAGGGTTCCATGCCTCTGGTCCACCCAATGTCATAACTGGAGATTCATACAAATAGATTGTTGAGAATATTCCCATAAGACATTCCATGTAATAAAGTCATGTTTTCCTTACTCTTTTTCCCACTAGGTGTCCTTCCTCCTGATTTTCTCGGGACTTCTCGAGACTTGACATGACTCTGACAGGATTGTCCCTGAGTCACGTATCTGGACTTTTTCCTTCAGGAGGAGGGACACCTTTTATCCAAAACCCACTTTAGAAAAGCAATTCTTTATGATGGGAATATAGTGTAGGAACATTTCTTTTCAAGACCACAAACAAGTTCTACAGTTAGCTTATGGCACTCCTAGCTTCTTCATCTATTTTCCACATGATGCGGGCATGCGGTGGATGCAACAGAACCGACAAGGCTTCCTTGATAGGATCTATATACGTAAGGTATGTGATCCTTTTGATATATCCATAGGTAGGAGATCAAGGGGGTGACTTCCTTGCCCATTACTTGTGACTACACATGAGGTTAAGCAATTGGCCATGGGGTGGTGGAACCGTGAGTGATTGTGTGCAAAAGTGTAATGTGGGGTAAACATCATTCGATCTTAGAATGCCTTAAAGTGCTCAGACCTCCCCGAGGGTGCTGGCACAAATACGAACATCCTCGTCGTTTGATGATGCATTCGATCTCAAAATGCTATAAAGTACACGAACCTCCCCGAGGATGCTGGCATAAATACAACATCCTCGCCATTTGATGATACCTTCAACTCTTGTACAGGAAGTGGATACCATTTGCTCTTAGAGTACTCTCCATGATATGCGCTGACCTCCCCGAGGGTGCAGGCATATGACAGGGAGTCCCTCGCCAAATGATTTCACTTTGAGCACGATGCATGATGTAGTTAGTGAATACAATTACAAACACGGGGTTAGCCAAACATGTTTCCAAGTAAATGTGGTGGAAAATGTTCTTGCATTTAAAGGTAGCATCTAGTATTGGAAGCTTGACATTTAGTCCCCTGTGAAGTCACCACTGTGAGGGTAATGGCCGGAGATGGATCCCCATCCTCTCTCCTCTCTCTCTCTCTCTTCACCTTCATGTGAGGGGGAGGGGTTCAAGTCTTGTGTGCTTCACTTACGGGCCCTGCACCATGGTATCACAGCTTAGAGATACGTGGAGACCTCTTTTGTAAGAGTGTAGAATTCATCATTTGAGACTGGGGTTTTGATGATGGTCCAATTCGGGGATCAAAATCATGCAAACAGGGTTTGGAGTCGCCACCTATGGTTATGGGCCTAGGACCCGAGGGTGGGCCTGATTCCTGACAAAAGAGCCCAAAATTTGGTCTGGTCTAGAGATTTAGGGTAAGTGTCAGGTTACAGAGTTGGGAAGGTGTTAAGCACCTAATCTATCGGGTTCAACTGGTCTTCTTGCTAGATGCTTGAGAACGAACATTTTCCATAATTATTACTATTCCACATGTATGGCTAAGTTATCACAGATATATACATTAATTGAATTCAAACTATTATAGACACTAAAACAAGGCTTATTAGATATCTACATTATGCTTAAATGAGGAGAGAGATTATACCTGAATTTGATCCCTGTTCTGGGTCAAGAGGGGTGGGCCCCTAATAGGTACTGGCTTGGACTATCTTTCGTGTTCTTCCAGCTCAGGGGAAGATGGTCTTGACTTCTTTTCTTGAGAGATGCTGATTGTGATGATATCCGGATAGAGTTTTGGCTAGAAACGGTCACTTTTGGATTTAGATTCGGATAGAGCTTCGGCTGGGGAAGGCTATTTCTAGCTTTGGATTTGGACAGAGCTTCAGCTAAAGAAGGCTATTTTTGGCTTTGGATTCGGATAGAGCTTTGGCTAGCGAAGGCTATTTTCGGGCTTGGGATGAGGTGGCACTCTAGCAGAGCTTCCGCTGGGAATGGCTATTTCTGGGCTTGGGATGATGTGGCACTCCAGCAAAGCTTCTACTGGGGATAGGCTAAGGGAGCACTAGGCTGAGGTGGCACTTTGGTAGAGATTTCACTGGGAAAGGCTATTTCTGGAAAGATTCCTGGGACACTTGAAGAAAGGTCCAATTAGGAAAGGCTATTTCTGAAAAGAAACGAGCTGACCTAAAAATGGATTGAAGAACTCCAAAGTCCCAAAGAACACTTGGAAGATCTGAACAGACTTTTAGATCTTAACAAAGATCTCTTCGTAGACCCAAAGAACCTCAAAAAGGGGGGGTTTCTATCTTAAGAATGCTCAAGAATGCTCAAGAACACTCAAAAACACTCAAGGGAGGTGGCTTAAGAACATACTATTTTTGGCTAAAAATTGGATCTAACAAAGAATTTGGATTGAAGATCTTCAAGATCCCGAAGAATACTTCGAAGATCCGAATGAGTTTTCAGATCTTGATAAAGATCGCTCAGAGGATCAGAAGAAAATCAAGAGGGGGGAGGGGAGGAAAATTTCACTCTGAAAGGTGATTCAGGTGTTTGTTGGTGTGTCTTTTCGAAGGGAGAGGGGGTATTTATAGTTTTTTTCACCAAATAGGAGAGGGGGAATCCCTTTATCCAGTGGACGAAAGGGGGGCTCTTGCCTAAAGTGAGAGATAGGATTTTTTATGCAATGGGTAAAGGGGGTTTGAAGGCAAAAATGGGTGGGGAGGGCTTTTGTCCAGTGGGTAAAAGGGGATTTTCAAAAAAATGGAAGGAGAGAGAAAGTTTTGCCAGAAAAAGTAGTTTTTGAAAAAATGGGAGGAGAGAGAAAGTTTTGCCAGAATAAGCAGTTTTCAAAAAAATGGGAGGAGAGTGAAGGTTTTGACGAAAAAGGTAGTTTTCAGAAAAATGGGAGGAAAGAGAAGGTTTTTAGAAAAAGGTAGTTTTTAGAAAAGTGAGACGAGAGAGAAAGGTTTGCCAGAAAATGTAGTTTTCAAAAAAACGAGAGGCGAGAGAAAGTTTTGCCGAAAAGGTAGTTTTCAAAAAAGCAGAAGGAGAGAGAAAGTTTAGGTGAAAAAGGTAGTTTTTGAAAAAGTGAGAGGAGAGAGAAAGTTTAGGTGGAAAAGGTAGTCTTCAAAAAAGCGAGAGGAGAGAGAAAGTTTTGCCAGGTGTGCGGGTGATGTCACGGGTGCATGACTGCATGGGCGTGCGGGCACAGTGTGCACGACGTGTGGGAACAGTGTGCAGGACGTGCGGGGACAGTGTGCACGACATGCACAGTGTGCGGCCAGGCTGGGCTTGGCTAGGCTAGCTGGCTTGGCTTGGCTAGGCTGGCTGGCTTGACAGGGCCGGCTGGGTGGCCGGTGTGAGTGACATGCGCATGGAAAAAATATGATTTTTCAGGGAAGGTTGCGAGAGATCCGTTGGTCCAATTTTGGCGTACCATATATTGTCTGAATCATATTTCTTAGCACTATCCATCTGTACGATCATCTTGACTGGATTCCTTTGTATATAAAATCCAAAATTGGTCTCCTTCCCTCCCGTGCGGGGATTTCTAGGGTTTCAGACCCGGGAGTGTTTCGGGGTTGTCTAGGTAGGTAGGGGATGAATTTTTAGGGTGTTTGGGTTAGGTGAGGGATTTTTCCAAATTTCCAGCAGGACTGTCCATGTGTGCGGCATATGTGTGGAAAGCCATGATTTTTTAGGGATGATTGTCAGAGATCTGTCGGCTCAATTTTGACGTATTATATATCTTTGGAATTGTGTTTTCGAGCACTATTTATCTGTATAGTCATCTTGACCAGATTCCTTCATATATGAAAAGTGAAAATTAGACCTTCTCTTCTATGTGGGGATTTCCAAGGTTTTGGGTAGGGAAATGTTTCTTTCAACATCTCTATTGGTTAGAAGTCACGTCCAAGATCCATATTTCATCATAGCCAGAGGAGGGTGAAAAAATTGGGTGTCTACACCCGGATCAATCTGCTGAGGTGGGCCTTGGGTCTAAAAGGAGGAGCAGAGCCCCACCTCTGACTCACGAAGTAAGTAAAATAATGTTAAAAGTAGTGGTATTTCACTTGCGCCGTTTCTAGCTTCCACTTATCCTACATCTCACAAGTCATTTCACAAAGTCAAACTAGAGTCAAGCTCAACAGGGTCTTCTTTCCTCATTGATTCTACAAAGCCCGTTCCCTTGGCTGTGGTTTCACTGGATAGTAGACAGGGACAGTGGGAATCTCGTTAATCCATTTATGCGCATCACTAATTAGATGACGAGGCATTTGGCTACCTTAAGAGAGTCATAGTTACTCCTGCCATTTACCCGTGCTTGGTTGAATTTCTTCATTTTGACATTCAGAGCACTAGGCAGAAATCACATTGTGTGAGCATCCGCAGGGACCATCGCAATGCTTTGTTTTAATTAAATAGTCGGATTCCCCTTGTCCGTACTAATTTTAAGTCGACTGTTCGACACCCAGGGAAGGCCCCGAGGGGTCCATTCCTAGTCTGTCCCCTAACCGACAAGCAATGTCCCGCTTTCCCTACAAAAGCAGCTCGAGCAGTCCCCCGATAGTCGACGAGTTCAAGACTGGGACCCCCATGCCCAGCCCTTAGAACCAATCCTTTTCCTGAAATTATGGATCCATTTTGCTGACTTCCCTTGCCTACATTGTTCCATCGACCAAAGCTTGTTCACCTTGGAGACCTGATGCGGTTATAAGTACGATCAGGTATGGTCGGAACTCAGTCCTCCAGATTTTCAATGGCTGTCGAGGGCACATCGTACACCACATGATGTGCGGTACTCTTCCAACCACTGGACCTACCTCCGGCTGAGCCGTTTCTAAGGTGGATAGGCTGTTAAACCGAAAAGATAACTCTTCCCAAGGCCCCCGCCACGTCTCCAGACTTCCTAACAAAAAAGATAACTCTTCCCTTTCAGAGCACGTGCACATACACGCTCTCTGACGGGCTTCCCCCATCCCTTAGGATTGACTAACCCATGTACAAGTGCTGTTCACATGAAACCTTCCCCTCTTTGGCCTTCAAAGTTCTCATTTGAATATTTGCTACTACCACCAAGATCTGCACTGATGACAGCTTCGCTGGGGCTCACGCCCTAGGTTTATGGTGACCATCGCACCCTCCTACTCATTGGGGCCTGGCAGTTGCCCCAACGGTCTTGTATAGGTTATACGCTTCAGTGCCATCCATTTTTGGGGCTAATTGATTCAACAGGTGAGTTGTTACACACTCCTTAGTGGATTTCAACTTCCATGACCACCATTCTGCTGTCATAATTGACCAACACCCTTTGTGGGTTCTAGGTTAGAGTGCAATTCGATATCATAACCCAGCTTTTGGTTCATCCTGCATCGCCAGTTCTGCTTACCAAAAATGGCCCACTTGGAGCTCTTGATTCCATGGTGGGGCTCAATGAAGCAGCCATGCCGTCCTACCTATTTAAAGTTTGAGAATAGGTCGAGGGCGTTGCGCCCTCGATGCCTTTAATCATTGGCCTTACCCGATAGAACTCGCCCACGGGCTCTAGCTATCCTGAGGGAAACTTCGGAGGGAACCAGCTGCTAGGTGGTTTAATTAGTCTTTCACCCCTATACCTAAGTCTGATGAATGATTTGCACATCAGTATCGTTGCTGGCCTCCACCAGAGTTTCCTTTGGCTTTGCCCCGCTCAAGCATAGTTCACCATCTTTCGGGTCCCGACAGGTATACTCTCACTCGAACCCTTCTTAGAAGATCAAGGTCGGTCGGCGGTGCAACCCACATGGGGATCCCACCAGTCAGCTTCCTTATGCCTTACGGGTTTTACTCACCCGTTGACTCGCACACATGTCAGACTCCTTGGTTCATGTTTCAAGACGGGTCGAATGGGGAGCCCGATAGACCGATGCCAGGAGCATACAATTGCCAATAGGTATGCCATTGAGGCACACACTTCCTACCATGATAGGGGCGACGACATCTCCTCGGGCATAATGCGACAACTTGGGCTTGGGACGCTGTTGTAATCCACATCGGTCCACGCCCCGAGTCGAGCGGTGGATCGGCTATTCACCATTCCACATCCGATCGAGACGCATCCCTGGCCCCCATCCACTTTCCTCCTGACAATTTCAAGCACTTTTTGACTCTCTATTCAAAGTCCTTTTCATCTTTCCCTCACAGTACTTGTTCGCTATCAGTCTCTCACCCATATTTAGCCTTGGACGGAATTTACCGCCTAATTGGGGTTACATTCCCAAACAACCCAACTCACAGAAAGTGCCTCGGGATGTAATAGGGTCTGGATACGATGGGGCTCTCACACTCTCTGGCACCTCCTTCCAGGGGACTTGGGCCCGATCCGCCACTGAAGATGCTTCTACAGACTACAATTCGAACGACAAAGCCACCCGATTCTCAAGCTGGGTTCTCCCCATTTGCTCACTGTTACTAAGGGAATCCTTGTAAGTTTCTTCTCCTTCGCTTATTGATATGCTTAAATTCAACAGGTAGCCCTGCCTGACTTGGGGTCACAGTTGAAATTCCATCGAATGGCAATCAGGGTCACCAAAGCCCGATGGGAGCAGAACACTCACACGATGTCCAAACAAATGGCAAAATGGCTCGAACCACCACTCATCATGACACTTGCCACATAAGGGGCCCTTGACTTTGGGCCGACTGCACCTCAAATAGAGACACCAGGGGCCAATATTCACTCCACACCACTACCACAAAGGGAAAAGGAGGTGGGGCAACACGATGCGTGACGCCCAGGCAGGCATGCCCTCAGCCCGATGGCCTAGGGTGCAACTTATGTTCAAAGACTCGAGGGTTCACGGGATTCTACAATTCACACCAAGTTTCATATTTCGCTATGTTCTTCATCCATGCAAGATCCAAGATATCCGTTGTCGAGAGTCATTAAGATAAGATTCGGATTTAGGATGACCAGACCACACCAAAGGTGCAATGATGTCATGTCCTTTCCATTGTGAGTTCGTTGGCACCGACTATGCCGGTGGTTGTGTTTGGGTCAAATGCTGTGAAGGATCGCAGGATGACCTTACAAGGGTCTAGAAGGAAGGATCTCACACTCCCACACCCTACCTTGATCGTGCAATGCAACATGTTCACAGGTCTCGATAATGAACCTTTCATAGGTTCACCTATGGAAACCTTGTTATGACTTCTCCTTCCTCTAAATGATAAGGTTTAGTGGACTTCTCATGACGTCGATGGCGGTGAACCACCCACGTCCCCATAATCAGAACACTTCACTGGACCATTCAATTGGTAGGAGTGATAGGCGGTGTGTACAAAGGGCAGGGACGTAGTCAACGTGAGCTGATGACTTGCGCTTACTAGGAATTCATCGTTGAAGACCAAAAATTACAATGATCTATCCCCATCACGGTGAAATTTTTAAAGATTACCCGGGCCCGTCGGCCAAGGTTATAGACTCGTTGAATACATCAGTGTAGCATGCGTGCGGCCCAGAACATCTAAGGGCATCACAGACCTATTATTGCCTCAAACTTCTGTGGCCTAAATGACCATAGTCCCTCTAAGATGCTGGCCATGGAGGGTCACCTCCACATAGCTAGTTAGCAGGCTGAGGTCTCGTTTGTTAACAGAATTAACCAGACAAATCGCTCCACCAACTAAGAATGGCCATACACCACCACCCATAGAATCAAGAAAGAGCTCTCAGTCTGTCAATCCTTACTATGTCTGGACCTGGTAAGTTTCCCCGTGTTAGAGTCAAATTAATCCATAAGCTCCACTCCTGGTGGTGCCCTTCCATCAATTCCTTTAAAGTTTTAGCCTTGCAACCACACTCCCTCAGAACCCAAAAACTTTGATTTCTCATAAGGTGCCAGTGGAGTCCTAAAAGCAACATCTATCGATCCCTGGTCATCATCGTTTATGGTTGAGACTAGGATAGTATATGATCGTCTTTGAGCCCCCGACTTTCATTCTTGATTAATGAAAACATCCTTGGAAAATGCTTTTGGAGTGGTTCATCTTTTATAAATCCAAGAATTTCACCTCTTACTATGAAATACGAATGCCCCCGACTATCCCTATTAATCATTACTCCGATCCCGAAGGCTAATGCAATAGGACCGAAATCCTATGATGTTATCCCATGCTAATGTATCCAGGGCGTAGGCTTGCTTTGAGCACTCTAATTTCTTCAAAGTAATAGCACCAGAGGCATGACCCAACCAATTAAGACCAAGAGCACAGCGCTGACAAAAGGGATAAGACAACTGGTACACACTATAAGGTGGATCGATCGACCCATCCCAAATCCAATTACTAGACTCGAAGAGCTTGGTATTGTTATTTATTGTCACTACCTCCCCGTGTCAGGATTCGATAATTTGTGTGCCTGCTACCTTCCATGGATGTGGTAGCCATTTCTCAGGCTCCCTCTTCGGAATTGAACCCTAATTCTCCGTCATCTGTCACCACCATAGCAGGCCACTATCCTACCATCAAAAGTTGATTGGGAAAAAATTTGAATGATACGTCGCAGGCACAAAGGCCATGCGATCTATCGAGTTATCATGAATCATCAGAGCAACAGGTAGAGCCCTTGTTGACCTTTTATCTAATAAATGCATCCCTTCCAAAAGTCGGGGTTTGGTGCACATATTAACTCTAGAATTACTATGGTTATTCGAGTAGCAAATACCATCAAACAAACTATATCTGATTTAATGAGCCATTCGCAGTTTCACAATCTGAATTAGTTCATACTTACACATGCATGGCTTAATCTTTGAGATAAGCATATGATTACTGGTAGGATCAACCAGGTAACTTTCCTTCTGGACGCCAAAGCTCTGCATGAACCACATCCCCAATTGTGCATTGGGTGATGTTGCTCCATACATTTATGACGATCTATCATTCTTGTGCAATGAGTTGCAACCAAAGGATTCAAGAGGACACACACATCCAACTTGCCCCATAAAATGTCCTGCATCCTAGAGCACAAACAGTGCACATGCACCACTGACACAAAGAAAGTGGACATATGCATCGTATTGCAAGCCACTTCACACCAACCACAAGGGCAAGCAAGAGAAATGAAATGAGAGTGAAGGGGTAGCATCTTTCCATCCAACTAGGTAAGCAACATAGGAACCATTTTTATGGTCTTGACAAAGACACTTTTGGCCCATAGCAACCCATAGAGGTATCTGTGCATAGTGGTTTAATACACAAGCAAAGAGCCTACAACCACAAGAAAAACAATAGCCACTCACGTGCATTATGTCCACTACCGACATAATCCACCACCAAACTTACTACACGTAATAAGGATTTGGTAGAAGGAAAATCAATAGCCCCACTAAGCACGAAATTCTCAACAATCAACAAGGGTCGAGGGACTCATAATCTATCTCCACCTGCAAGCTTGTAACCTACGCATGCAAACACCTCCGAACCTAGGCGCGACTTAGAAATGCACTTCTTCATAGAGCATAGGCCACAAGACCGAGTATGAGAAAACTCTTGCAAGCAACAAATCCACGAGAATGCAAATTTTTTAAAAAAACAAGGGAAGGGGGGAACCAACACGTGATTTATCTCCACTTGCAAGCTTGCAACCTATGTTCCTAAGAGACCCATGTTAATGTCATATCATAACACTTGCGGTAGGAGGCATGCAAACAGCTCTGCATCTAGGCATGACGTAGAAATACATTTCTCCAAATACCATAAGGCTACAAAACCAAGCATGAGAAAACTCTTACAAGCAACAAGCCCATGAGAATGCAATTTTCTTTTTAAAAACAAAGGAGGGGGGAGGGGAGGGGGAGCGTGGAGGGAATCATGATCTTTCTCCACTTGCAAGCTTGCAACCTATGTTCTCTAGAGACCCACGTTAATGCCGTATTATAACACTTGCGGCAGGAGGCATGCAAACACCTCCGCACATAGGCGTGACTTAGAAATGCACTTCTCCAAATAGCATAGACCACAAGACCGAGTATGAGAAAACTCTTACAAGCAACAGACCCACGAGAATGCAAATTTTTTAAGAAAACAAGGGGAGGGGGGAAGGGACATGTGATTTGTCTCCACTTGCAAGATTGTAACCTATGTTCCTCAGAGACCAATGTTTATGTCGTATTATAACACTTGCGGCAGGAGGCATGCAAACACCTCCGCACCTAGGCACGACTTAGAAATGCACTTCTCCAAATACCATAAGCCACAAAACCGAGGATGAGAAAACTCTTGCAAGCAACAAACCCATGATAATGTAATTTTATTTTTAAAAACAAAGGGGGGGGGGTGAGGGGACAATTAATTTTAAAAACAAGGGTGGGGAGGGGGAGGGGGGAGGGACTCATGATTTATCTCCACCTGCATGCTTGCAACCTATGTTCTCCAGAGACCCACGTTAATCTTATATTATAACACTTGCAGAAGGAGCATGCAAACACCTCCGCACCTAGGCGTGACTTAGAAATGCATTCCCCCAAATAGCAGAGGCCACAAAACTGAGCATGAGAAAACTCTTGCAAGCAACAAACCCACGTGAATGTAATTTTTTTTCAAAAGCAAGGAGTGGGGGAGGGACTCGTGATCTATCTCCACTTGCAAGCTTGTAACCTATATTCTCTAGAGGCCCACATTAATTTCGTATTATAACACTTGCGGCAGGAGGCATGCAAACACCTCCACACCTAAGCACGACTTAGAAACGCACTTCTCCATATAGCATAGGCCATAAAACCGAGAATGGAAAAACCCTTGCAAGCAACAAACCCACGAGAATACAATTTAAAAAAAAAATAATGGGATGGGGGAAGGGGAGGGGGGAGGGACCAACCAAATATTTGTTGTGCACATTGACTTGGCCAATAATTCTATGAAACCCATTCATTGGGCAAGTCAATGTAGACAACAGCCCACCCCTTGCACCATAACCTGCATATGACAGTAGCCACAGAGCACAGAGGAGTGGAAATGTGTGACTGTGGCCACACTCACAAAAAGTAGCACTAGCACAACTGCACAAGGCAGGAAGCCAAGCACATCAAATTGCTATAGTGCCTAGATGGGATTAATCAATGGGTCCAACGTGTCATTTCCATGTTTTTCACATGCCATGCCTCTCCTGGGCATGCTATGCAAAAACTAGCAAAAGTAGCAGTAGGCTATGGTGAGGGTGTAGGTGCACAATACAGGCAGCCACGTACACCCACTAGCATGCATTCGCTGGCCACGATACAAAACAAGGGGCTAATCCTCTGGACCATCATGCCATGTTGGTGTTCTTCACATGCCATGCTACTCTTCGGCATACTGTGCAGCTACCGACGTATGTGGCAGTAGCTATGCGGACTTGACAACACATGGCAGCCATCCATGCACGCCCAACACTAGATTGTAGGCAGCCATACACGCCATGGTAGGCCACAATGCACATCAAAGGCATAGTCATCGGAACCGATGTGCCTTGTTGGTGATTTTCACATGCCAGGCCTCTCTTGGGCATGTTGTGCAGCTACGACGCATGTGGCAGCAGCTGTGGGGGTATGGCAGCACAAGCCAGGCAGCCATACTCACCCAACAGCACACAGTGGCAGGCAGCGGTGTGTGGCAGAGGGGCTGAACATCGGGATGCATTGGCCATTTACTTATTTTCAAATTCCATGCCTCTCTTAGATATGTTGTGCAGCTATGGGCACATGTGGTAGCAACTGTGGGGGTATGGCAGTGTAAGGCAGGCAACCATACGGGCCCAGCAGCATATAGTTGCAAGCAGTGGTGTGCGACAGAGGGGTTGACGATCGGGACAGATGCACTATATACTTGTTTTCATATGCCAAGCCTTCATTGGGCTTTTTGTGCAGCTACGGGCACATGTGGCAGCAACTATCGAGGCATCACAGCATATGGTAGGCAACCATGTGGGCCAAGCAACATGCTATGGCAGGCCACAGCGCACACCAAGGGCCTAAAGTTTGAAACTGATGTGCCATGCAGGTGTTTTGCACATGCCATGCCTCTCTTGGGCATAATGTGTGGCTACGTGCACATGTGGCAATAGACGTGGGGGCACAGCAATGCGAGAAAGGTAACCATGTGCACAGATCAGCACACAACGGCAGGCAATGGTGTACGATAAAGAGGCTGACCATCTGGATGGACGTGCCATGTACCTGATTTCACATGCCATGCCTTTATTGGGCATGTTGTGCATCAATGAGCACATGTGGCAGTAGAAGTTGGGGCATGGCAGGCAGCCATGTGTGCTTAGCAACCCATGATGGTAGGCAGCGGTGTAAGGCAGAGGGGCTGACCATTGGTATGTATGTGCAATTTCATTGGGCATGCTGTGCCACGACGGGCACATGTGATAGCAGCTGTGGGGTCATGACAACACATGGTAGGCAGCCATATGCACCTAGCCACAAGCTATGGAAGGCCACAGCGCACACTAAGGGCCAAATCATCGAAATCAACGTGCCATTTCACTTTTTTTTGCATGCCATGGGTCTTTTGGGCTTGCCTACCATGGCAACTTAAGGTCTAGTGCCCCACTATACAGCATCTCCGAAACCCCTGGGGGAGAGTGGCACCCCCTCCCTCAAGGTAGCCCTTATGCTCTTTGCACTTTTCCAGAAGGAGACATGCCCCCCTCCAAAAATCATACTGGGCTATTTTTTCAGCTACAAATATCCAAATCCATTGAAACTTGGAAAAATTATAGAAAAATCCAAAGATTATTTCCATAAAAAATCATAATTTTCTGATAAATATTTATTTTTTTATTAATTTTTTAATATTAACAAATATATTAAATTCAAAACATTATGAAAAATTCATTTTAATGTATTTTTTAGCAAACTAAATTCCAGATGTCTTAGAAAGGTTGATAGAATGTTCTGAAAAGATATTGGGCCATTCCAACATATTTTGGTATTTTCTAATATTTTATGATTGAAACATTATGAAAAATACCCAAAAAAATAGAAATGCAGGGTTTAAGTGAAAATGATTGTACTTTGAGTGCCAAATAGCCAATTTCAAGGCTTTTCTATCCCAAAGGGATGTTTTGCAAAACATTATTTAAAGACCCAAACTAGGTTGTACAGGTATGACCTTGATGTGTGTAGTAGTGGGTGCCTCGTGTGCAGCCGAAGGCAGCAAACGATCCTCTGTTGCATGGGCCATAGAGGCCACGGCCGCATCCATGTGCAAGACATGTGCGTGCGGCCATGTGCATGGTGGCCTGTAGCCATGCACATAGAAGTGCAGCCATGATTGTAATCTTGCGCGCGGCATGTGCTGCCATGGGAGTGGCATGTGCGGCCATACCTGCCATCATGCTCGTGGCATGTGCAGCCCTACCCCTGACCTTGCGTGCGGTAGTGTAGCCATGCATGCGGCATGTGCGACCACCCACGCAACCTTGTGCATGACAGTGCAGCCATGCCTACAACCTCATGCATGGCATGTCCAGCCACTCACGTAACCATGTGCACAGCAGGGCAGCGATGCGCTTGGCATGTGCCGCCATGCCTGCAACCTCGAGGGCGGCATGCACGCAACATGTTCGGCCACGCATAAAACATTGCGCGTGGTAGTGCATCCAGGCGCACAGCATGTGTGGTGATGCACGAAACCTTACGAGTGGTAGTGCAGCCAGGCACGCTTCGTTTGTGGCCACGCACGCAACCTTACAAGCAGTAGGGCAGCCATGCACACAGCATGTTCGGCGAGGCCCACAACCTTATGTTTGGTAGTGCAGCCATGCGAGCGGCATGTTCGGCTAGGCACGTAACCTTGCATGCGGCTGTACAACCAAGTTACTGTCACATGTGGATGCCTACAACCTATGCTCGGCATGTGCGGCCACGCACGCAAACTTGCGCAAGGTATGTATAGCCATGCTCACAGCCATGTGCGTGGTAGTGCGGCCTGGCCCACAGCCATGTGCGTGCAGCCTGCACCCTTGCCCACAGTGATATGCGGCAATGCCTGCCACCTTGCTTGTGGTGGTGCACCCTTGCGCGCAACCATGTGTGCTGTTGTCTACCACCTTGCGTGTGGTGGTTCACCCTTGCCTCAACCATGTGTACGGTAGCCTGCCACCTTGCACAAGGGGGTGCATCCTTGCCCACAGGCATATGCATGGCATGTGCCACTACGCAGGCGATAGTGCAGCCATTCCCTCAGCCATGCTGCCTGGTAGCCTGCACCGATGCTCGAGATAGTGCTGCCTTACCCGAGCCATACGTGCAGTGGCCTGCAACTATGTGCGTTGTAGTGCAGCCATGCCCGCATCCATGTGAGAGGCAGCCTGCCACCATGCAAGCAGCCTTGCACGCGATAGTACAGCCTTGCCCGCAACGATGCCTACACCTTGTGCCGCCATGCCAGTTGCCTTGTACTCTGTAGTGCAGCCATGCCTGCACCCATGCACGGTAGCCTGCATCCATGTGCATGCGATACAACCTTGCTTGCTGCCACACGCACGGTAGCTTGCACCTTTTACGGCCATGCCAGCTACATGCGCACGGTAGTGCAGCTGTGCTCATGACAGCCTGCCATCTTGCATGCGACATGTGCAGCCATGCCTGCATCCATGCGCATGAAAGTGCAGCCTTGCCTGCAATCATGTGCGCACTGGCCTGCAACCTTGTGTGGGGTAGTACAGCCATGCTTGCACCCATGTACAGCATCCATGTCCATGCGGTACAACCTTGATTGCGGCTATGTACGCGGCAACCTGCCACCATGCATGCACCTTGTGCAGCAATGCGCGCGACAGCCTGCCACCATGCACACAACATGTGCGGCCATGCTTGCGGTACTGCTGCCTTGTGCACTGCCTTTATATGCACTTAGGCACACTTAGTGGGGCACGCATAGGCATAGTCAAGGGCATGTATAAGTACACTTACGACATTCAAGAGCACACTTACGCAACACTTGGGGTATTTAAGAGAACAATTAGGCAACACTTGGGCAACACTTGGGTGCATGAGTATACACACTTATTCAACACTTCGGGGCACATATAGGCACACTTAAGGCGACACTTGGGGCATTCAAGAGCAAGCACAGGCACACTTGGGTGCATACTTAGGCAACAGTTGTGGGCATGCATGGGCATAGTTAGGCAACACTTGGGCCATTCAATGTGCAGATGTAGTCAACACTTGGGGTGTTGTGTGGCCATTTAATGAGCACCCATGGGCACATGTAGTCAATACTTGGGGGCATGTGTAGGCACACACTTGGGCCATTCAAGAGCACATGTACACTTAGGGGCACTCAATGTGCATGCATAGGCACACTTCACTTGGGCAACATGCATAACCATACTCAGGCAACCGTTGGGGAAATTAACAATTAGGGGCATACCTGGGGCCACGCGTGGACAATTCTAGCCTCAGGAGGGTGTGGGGTAGAGTTATAAAGATTTGGGGGGAAAGAAAAGGGGAAAAAGAGGGGGGACGAATCGATACGACAAGGGGCTAAATCTCAGTGGATCATGGCAGCAAGGCCACTGTACCACTTACAATACCCCATCATGTATTTAAGTCATCTACAAAGGATTCTACCCATCGCCTGATAGGAGTTACGCTTCAAGGTAGCCCACACTGTACGTCCACTGCGGGGGCTTGGTCAGGCCCCTACTATGGGTCGACAAATGAGTGACGGGCATAGGCATCACTTCTTTAGCTTGGATTCTGACTTAGAGGCTTTCAGTTATAATCTAACACACGGTAGCTTCGCACCACTGGCTTTTCAACCAAGCGCGATGACCAATTATGTGAATCAATGGTTAGTCTCGTACTAGGTTGAATTACTATCGTGACACTATCATCAGTAGGGTAAAACTAACCTATCTCATGATGGTCTAAACCTAGCTCACGTTCCCTATTAGTGGGTGAATAATCCAACACTTGGTGAATTTTGCTTTGCAATGACAGGAAGAGCCGACATTGGAGGATAAAAAAGTAACTTCATTATGAATGCTTGGCTGCCACAAGCCAGTTATCCTTGTGGTAACTTTTTTGACACCTCTAGCTTCAAATTCCGAAGGTCTAAAGGATCGATAGGCTTTCATAGTTCGTATTCATACTGAAAATACGAATCAAAAGAGCTTTTATCCTTTTGTTCCACACGAGATTTTTGTTCTTGTTGAGCTCATCTTGGGGCACCTGTGTTATCTTTTAAAAGATGTGCCATCCCAACCAAACTCCCCACCTGACAATGTCCTCCACCAGGATCGACCCACTGAGGTGGGCCTTGGGTCCAAAAGGAGGGCCAGAGCCCCACCTATGACTCAGGGAGTAAGTAAAATAACGTTAAAAGTAGTGGTATTCACTTGCGTTGTTTCCAGCTCGCACTTATCCTACACCTCTCAAGTCACTTCACAAAGTCGGACTAGAGTCAAGCACAACAGGGTCTTCTTTCCCCACTGATTCTACAAAGCCCGTTCCCTTGGCTGTGGTTTCACCGGATAGTAGACAGAGACAGTGGAAATCTTGTTAATCCATTCATGCACTTCTCTAATTAGATGATGAGGAATTTGGCTACCTTAAGAGAGTTATAGTTGCTCCAGCCGTTTACCTGGGCTTGGTTGAATTTCTTCACTTTGACATTTAGAGCACTGGGCAAAAATCACATTGCGTGAGCATCCGCAGGGACCATCGTAATGCTTTATTTTAATTAAACAGTCGGATTCCCCTTATTTGCACTAGTTCTAAGTCGACTGTTTGACGCTTGGGAAGGCCTTCAAGGGGGTCGTTCCTAGTCCATCCCCCAACTGGCACGCAGCAACCTGCTCTCGCCATGAAAGCAGCTTGAGCAATTCATCCACAGCTGATGGGTTCAGGACTGGGACTCCCGTGCCCAACCCTCAGAGCCAATCCTTTTCCTAAGGTTATAGATCCATTTTATCGACTTCCCCTACCTACATTATTCCATCGACCAGAGGCTGTTCACCTTGAAGACTTGATGCAGTTATAAGTATGACCAGGCGTGGTCGGCACTAGGTCTTTCAAATTTTTAGGGGCCGCCGGGGATGCACCAGCACCACGCGACGTGCGATGCTCTTCCAGCCACTGGACCCTACCTCTGGTTGAGCCGTTTCCAAGGTGGGCAGGCTTTAAATAGAAAAGATAACTCTTCCCAAGGCCCCCACTGACGTCTCTAGACTTCCTAACGTTGCTATCAACTGCCATGTCCTGGTTCAAAAATTTTAACCCGATTCCCTTTTGGAGCATGTGCACATGCACGCTCTCTGACGAGCTTCCCCCATCCCTTAGGATCGACTAACCCATATGCAAGTGCCGTTCATATGGAACCTTTCCCCTCTTTGACCTTCAAAGTTCTTATTTGAAT